>NW_010294595.1:0-71121 GCF_000700745.2 Antrostomus carolinensis
TAATAATAATAATAATAATAATACAACTGTATATGAGAGTGATGAAGAGTACAATTGCTCACCACTCATTGATAATGATCCTGGAAGAGTGAAAAGGAAGCCCAAAACCAAAATCGCAATCCCCGAGCAATTCCCAAGAGAGCCACCCCCTTTCTGGTCAGCCCTGGTTAATATAATGAATGTGATGTAATATGATATGGAATATCTTATTGGTATATCCAGCTGTCAATTTTGGGTTTTACTAACTACTACACTTTTCTTCTCCACTCCCCACTTCCAGTCCTCTGCTCTTGGAAACTGCCCAAGCACCGTGTCCTTGTAGTTATTAACATTGTTCTCCCAACAATCTTCACTGAAACCAAAACACAGTTCTTTCCAGCTACTAAGAAGAAAATTAACCCTATCCTAGAAAAAAACAGGACAAGAGGTCTGAAGTGCAATTTAAATCCAAGTTAGAAATCCCTTAAAACAAATCCTGTTTAATTATTTATTACTTGGGTGTTCATGAGAATCTAAATTTCTGCCTGTAATATTATAATTACCTTACAATGCTTCTATTGTCTTGTCTGCTTGTTTTGGCTCTCACATCATAAGTATGTATATACAAATTCTCAGGAGGAGGTATTTGTTGAATACAGATCTTCCATTCCCAAAGTAAAAGTTGTGTCAGCTTGATTATTAGGTAAAAGTTGAAAAGCAGCATTTTTTTTTTAATAACTGTTTTTGAAAAGGAAAAAAATGAGCAACCCATCTAGATTTTTAAGTATTTATGGAAGCTTTAGTTATTTAAGTAGTTGAGTAGATTGCAGTTTCCCAAATATACCTACTTCAAGACTGGAGTGGAAAACAAAATTCAAGAAGTATCTAGGCTCCTCCTTCCCTTTGGTGTTTCCTATTGGTTAGCTATAGAAATTTTAGGCATTTCTTTATGTGATGCAGCAGCTAATAAATATTGTACTCATAAAAGTTGTTTCTGAACTTAGTGTTTGTGATTACTGCTATGGGTCAACAGCCACAAATGCAATGCATTTGACACAGATGTAGCCCATGAGTAATAAATCCCAGGTCTGTGAGCCATGTAGGGAAGAGTAGACTTTCATCCCAGTGTTCCCACCTCACCCTCTAGGTGAAAGGAAAAGCAGAGAGTTGAATCTGAGTTTGGATCCTTCTGATGAAGAATCCATGTGTCCCTTGGTGTTCCTTGGTCTTGCCAAGCACCCAGCAGATCAAGTTTTCAACATTCTTGTGATTTGAGAGGCAGTGGGGGGGAGGGAGGGAAGGGTTGGTTCGCAAGAGGATCAACTTTCTAGAAAATAATTGACCTTCCACTAACATTTAAGGTTCTCTGGGAAGGAAAGGAGCCTTAAGGTGGGATGAAGTGCTCTTGAGACTCCAGGAGCAGTGTTTATTAAGCTGTAACTGATAATAAAAAGAATAGATACCTGTAAATTTCTGCTTCACTGAAGACAACTTAAACTGGAGTCCCGGTTCCTGAGACTGTGGGTATGGCTGTGGGCCATACATCCAGTGTTCTCTGTTACTGCTTGGTGCATCCCATCTGTTGCTCTGCAACATGCAAATTTCTTCTGAGGTCTCTTGTGAGTATCTTGTGAGGACTGCATGCTTTTGGTTTGGATATCCTCGCCTGTCTGAAGTGGCATGTATGTTCAGACAACTGAATCATGTCCTTCACCTCCCCTTGATAATTTGGAGAGGGTTAAAAATTTAGAACAGCAAAGGATACAGTAAACTGATACTTTGATTATCCCAATCAATTAAAACTTTTAAATTTAAAATAAAGTGTATTTTTTTTTTTTAAAAAAGTGGGTGTATATATAAATTCTAAATATAAAGTAGAAAGTACTGAACTTGGTGGAACAAAACAGAGTGTCTTATAAAGCCATTCCAGATTTAAAGCCCCATGAAACTCCCTCTTTCAAGAACATTCATGTCAGTAGTGCACTCAAGTTATGGATATAAACTCTTTTTTTCATGTTTTAAAAGCATAACCCCTACTACTAGAGTTTTTTGTTATTAGATTTTTTCTTTCTACCTGACTAATGAAATAAGATAAAAAAAAGTGAAAGAGCGTAAGAGAATATAAATTCTATTAGTCTTTGAAATTCTAATCTGCTTCATACCTCAGAACAGAGTTATATAGAGTTAGGTAGGAGAAATCACATAAAAGAAATTATAAGCCACATGAGACAGTGTCAAGCCTCCTCAGTATGCATTCCTGGGCTAAGACAACCCCTCAGGCATCTGGTAAAGAAAGTATGCTTTCCGTCATACTTTGTAAAACTCAACAAGTAATTAAGAATACTCCAAATTTACAATAATTGCATCTGAAAAGAAACATGGAAGCAAAAAATTCAGAATCCAAAATTTCTAGGTAATAGATGTAAAGTGAAAAGACACTATACAGGTTCTCTGTTCAGTCTGTTGGGAGAGCTTCTTTCAGACAACAAAATAGGAAACAAACATGAAACTCATTGAAAGGATTCAGAACTACAGTAGAGAAGAGGCTGAATTAATAAATACAGATTCCTGTATGAACTTCATTTGAACATTATTGTCTGGATAGTTCTCAAATGATCTGGCAGTTTCATGCTTGGAGAAGAGAGAATGGAATAATAATTTCTTTCCAGTTTAAGGTCTAGTGTTTCTAATGAGCATTGGTCTGCATCGTCATATTTATTACAGATATCAGTATCCCAGTTTGGAAAATTATTTCAGATAACACTGACAATTATTAAATTAAGAAAAATCAGATACTACTTTTTGTCAAAGGGATATTGAAATAATCTTTACACTAGCTTTACTCCAATACTCAGGACTGGCAGTAGGGCAAATAACCATGCAAAGTAAAGATCTACCACCAGTAGAAGATGCTGCTAAAATATGATCATCAGAAAAAATAGGTTATAGTTAGAATATTTGAAGATCTCCACTCAGAACCCAAGAAAGTTAGCTGGCTTGAGAGGACTAGTAACAGTTTCTAAGCTGGAGATAGCTACTGAATGTTGCTCTGCCAGTCAGGCAGTTCTCAATCCACTTCACCGTCCACTCATCAATCCCACACCTTTACATCTATCCTGTACCTTTACCTACTCATACTCTTACAATAGCTGAGTAAGATTTGTTTTGAATTCAGGAAATGCTAGATAGAAAAAATATGACACCTTGATGTCTGATGGCTTGTACCAAACATCCAGCAGCTTTCTTAAGATTAGGGAGGTCATTTCAAAGCTTCTAGACTCTGTTGTGGTTTCAATATAGTTAACACTGATTTATACTTAAGTTAATACTGATTTATACTTAAGTTAGAAAAAAAACACAGATTTTCATAAACATATATGGTTTTGATTTATGGAAATAAAAAACCATTTCATATATATCAGGAAGTTCACTGGCTGAGCTAGTTGAGCTCTCAGGCTCACTTGTCATCATTATTCATGTAACAGGCAGTTTTAGCTTGCCATTGAAAGTGAATAGAGCTGGTGAATGCAAGCCAGCTGTAGCTCTAATTTCAACATTAATGAAAAAGGTTCTTCATCAGACTCATTATTCATGGGAGAGTTTCATCAGTAGAACTTTTCCAAGGAAAACTGGGTGCATGGCAGAACTTCTAAAGAATGCTTTACACTTTGGAAAATATGAAACAAGGACACAATACATGGATTTTATATCAGAGAATGAGACTATACCCCAAATTATTTTCTTTCTGTTCCCTTTAAAATGTGTGTGCATGTGTGTGTGTATGTACACAGAAAGAAAAATTAGAAATTTTTGGTGAGGTTTTTGGGGGTTTTTTTTAAAGAATGTTCTTTTCAAAAAATTGCTGTGATATGGGAATTAACTACAATTTAATTGTGTTGTGGAAAACATTTTGTGTTATGAACTAGGAAATAAATATGCATTTTTCCCTCAGTGTAATTTCCAGAAATAATATATTATTTCCTTAAACTATTTATTTGCATAGCACAAGCACTTACATTCATCATTCTTTTCTGCATCCTTTCCTTTCAAACACTCTGAAAAGCAATAAAATGTAGCCTCTGGGAAATCAGGAGATACTTTTCATTATTACTGGATAATTTGCTTGTGAATTTGTCCTTAGATAAAATATTTTCAACTATTTATCCTTTGAGGTCCAAATATCAGTGGACATTCTGTATTAGAAAGGAATAACAAACACCACCACAGAGAGAGGTATACAGCACTGTGCCATATAATGGGTTTTGATTTTCCCTTTTCACCGAGTCAGTGTATATTCTCCTGAAATATTCTGCTTTGCTCTTCCTTTTGACTTATTCTATTATTATTGAAAATGATATTTCTCAAAGTCATTTACCAAATGTTACAAATCATTGTAACAAAAACATTTATTTCACCTCCTCCCTGATTATTTACAATCTTGAATGACTTAAATATGACAGCAGTTCAGCATCACATAAAATGAATATACTGTGCTGAAATGTTACTAGATACAAAATAGGTAGAAAAATAAATGGCCTGTCTTTAGATCTATTTGCTGGGGAAAAAAACACCAACAGCAAACCAAACCATAACAAAACAAAACAGAACCAAAAGACCCCCATACTATAGGAGACCCAGATTTTTTCAGACAGAGAAATATGAATCATCTCCTTTCTCTTCCTCACTCTCATATTTCAGTATAAGTAGAAATATTGTGAAGAATTCCTTTCACTCAAATAATATCTTTATTTCTAGATTATTTCTTGGACCTTAAATTTTCTTAAAAGTTCTTAAATTAACACAGATTTTTTTTTTTAAATGCTTTAATAATTATTTGACATTTTAGTATTTTATTCTAAAATGTTGTGTTTTTTTTAAATTTTAGACAATTATCTCCCTTAATTTCTTTTCTAATACTTGCAATACATGTCTCAGTTCTATAATTTTAAATTTCTAAATTTAAAATCAATTTATATTAAATTCAGGTAAGTTCATATGAAATGTTCAACCTACATTTCTGGTTCATATCCAATAAATCTTGCATCAGAAGTGAGATATTACACTTATTCCTTTTTTTTTTTTTCATACCTTTATTAGACTCTGTAATATTTTCCTGGTTATTTTCTATTTTTCTTTAGATACAAGAGTTTGGACTTAGCTTTTTTCATACGTAGGTCAAAGACAAGATGTCTATATACTGATGCACAAAATGATGACACCATTAAACAGGTTCCATTACCAATCCATATTTGCAAGTGATCCCAGACAAAAATCTTAGAAATGCATTTATGACAATGAATTCCACAAAAGTCTAAAATTTTGTTCTATAAGCAATCACTAAAGAAAATCTTCGCAATTGTCAAAGGTGCCTTAATTCTTTAAAGCAAGGTAGAAAAAAATGGGAAAAAAATGCAGAATTCAGTGACAGAGGAAAGCTGAAGACTTGGACTTGTTGCAGGTATGAATAAAGATTCTGACTTTGTATTTTAATTTCCTAAATGTACTGCTTATGCATTGTGCCACTCAGTATATAGGCAAATAGAGCTGCAAACATATACCATATTCCACTGATATTTTTCTTATTTTAATTTCCATATAACTTTTCTTTCAGGATTTCCTAACTTTTCACTTCTTCAGTGAAAATCTAGGAAAATAATTTTTTCATGTTTCAAAAATTCTGTATAGGTTCATTTTGCTCATATTCTATCTTGGTTACATCATAAACAACTTACAACACTGAAGTAAATTTAATCCTCAGGAAGAGGAGTGAAGCATAATTTCCTTGTTCTTTAGTAAGTTCTACCTAGTGAGATTCAACATAAATTTCTTTTAGTTACTATTTTATATGTAGCATGAATATCACAGCTGAAAACAATTCTTAAAAATAAATTGAGATCGTATATCAGCTAGACAAGCCATTTCAGAAAAATCTAATTTTGGATTTCTCATGTTTGTTCTGATTTCTCAACACTAAAAAAATAATGACCAATGGACTTTCACTAGATAAAAGGTAAATTAACCTGGGGATCCATGGGAATTCTTTCACATACTATCTGACCTCTAAGAAACTTTCTGTCCTAAGAAGTCAGGGCCAGGCACTATGTTGTAGGTCATATTTTGCATATCCTTTGAGCTTTCAGGGGTAAATACAGAGATAGTTAGGTAAAAGTGCACCAACTGTTTTCTTGTTCCACCTTTCCACAGTACACGTTTATAGAAAAGATGAGTGGCTGATATCTGTGCTACTCATCTCAGTCACAACAAGAATCATTGTCATCTGTGTACAAATATATTCAGGGTGTAGATCTCTGAAGGAGAGCCTAATTTAATTAATTTTAAAAATAATGTTATTTTTAAAACATTTGTTTCCAAGTTTTAGTGATAGTTTTCTTTTCTCTTCTCTTCCACACCTCAAATACGAACTTACCAAGAATATTTTAGCTGGATATTAAATTAAGTGGACAAATATGAATTTAATTTATAATTAATAAGAAAGTTGCTATGTGCTAATTTAGTTGCAATATATTTTCAGATAAGTATTGGGAGGTTATTTTGCTAAGTAGGCTCTTTCCTGCTAATTTTACAGTCTGAACATTTTTTTTCATATCAGCAACTTCATAAATAGCTTTGAAGGACCTTAATTTCCTGTATTTTTTTTTTACAAGTAACAGTTGCTTCCTACTCCCATAGCCCCATGTTTACTCTCAGACAAGAGCATGTAATTCTGAACAAAATAATAACACGCTATTTCAGATTGTTTCTTAACCTCATTTTTTTTTCAAGCATTTATAAGGTATTCCATGCTTGAACATGCTTAAAACCTAAGAACTGAGTTCTCAACACTTGTTGCATGAATCTAATGTCAGATTAGAATATGTTTACTAAGAACTGTTTGATGTTGTAGTTCAAATCTCATAATTAGGAAGGATGTGATGAGTAACACTGACCAGGGTAATTGTGGCAACAGAACCTGGAAACTACAAAGTACTTTACTTAAATGTAATTCATTTCATGTTTGCATGTCCTTTATTACATATTCACAACTAGCCTATCTTGGCTGTTACCAGTCTAAATAGTTTCTTTAATTAATTTTATTAAGAGCAGAATCAGCCTTCAGTAAGAACAGAATTAGCAGAATAAGAGTGGGAGTTAAAAAAAAAAAAAAAAGAAAAGAAAAAAAAAAGAGAGAAGAAAAAAGTCCACAATTAAAGCAACAGCTGTTAGGGAATAAGGATTAAAGCAAAGAACTAGAAAAGTATACACCTGTACATTTTCTTCATTATAGAACTTCAGTCAAATTCCTAAATATTCTCCATTTAATTTTATATCTCCATGAAGTCTGATATCTGATACCGTTACTCTAATACAAAATCAATATATGTTATCATTTGACTTTTTTGTAGTAATTTCTTATATTCTGGATGAAGTTGGAAGTGTTGCTTCTCTAGGCTGCTTAATGAGACTACCTATCTGAAGCTTATTAATTATCTAGCATAGTTGTGTCCCTTCCTTTGACTTTGTGACATATCTTTTAGGACGGAATGAAGCTCCTGCAAAATCTTCCTTTCTTAAAGGAAGCTACAAGATTAGCAGATACTATGTGTCAAAATTGAAAAAGGTCAAAAGCAGGAAGCTTGAAACACATGCATTGCCTAGGGTTAGAGTCTCTAAACGAATAATGGTAGCTTATAAGACTTCTAAAACAAGATGTAGAAAATAATGCATATATGTTTCTTCACCATGGGCTGCAGAGGAATCTCTGTTCTGGCTCCTGGAGCACCTCCTCCCCCTCCTTCTTCACTGACCTTGGTGTCTACAGAGTTGTTTCTCTCACATAGTCTCACGCCTCTCTTCTGCTACAGTTGCTGTTGCACAGCAAATTTTTCCCCTTCTTAATTATGTTATCCCAAGGGTGCTACCACTGTCACTGATGGGCTCAGTCTAGGCCAGTGGTAGGTCTGTCTCAGAGTCAGCTGGCGTTGTCCCTGTCAGACACAGTGCAAACTTCTGACAGCTTCTCACAGAAGTCACACCAATAGCCTGCCCACTACCAAAACCTTGCCATGCAAACACAATACAGATGGATAACACTTCTTGTAATGAACATAGTGAATGAACTAGATAAGGTTTTAGAAGGTTATTGACAGGCAAGAAAGATTATTTAACTTTCTCTGTATTTAAGTGGTTAAAATTGATAACTATCTTGCTTATTGAAGTGGATCTTGTACCTATGTTGAAGTTTGCAGGTAAATTCATTTAAAAGCTTGGATTTCCCTGGGGAAATATAGTAATTGTGTTTCTTCCTAATTCATTGATACCACTAGACTCATAAAAAATTAGGGAAAAGAAAAGAAAAAGGAAACATAAATCCAATGCAACATTATATAGACATGATGTTAAAAGATGCCTTCAGTTAATGAGGGAAGGTAACCAAAATTTTAATAAAATAATGAGTTCCTTAACATCTCAGTTGTCCATGGAAGACTTTTTTTTTTTTTTTTTTTTTTTCCTCATGCTGCCTGTAAGAGTATTTTTGAGACACCTACAGTTCAGATATCCAGCCATAATGCATGTATAGCAGAATATTGCTTAAGGATTTAGAAATCTCAGCTTCTAAATTCATAAATAGACAAAGGTGAGGGGGAATATAAAGCCACGATTTTAAAACTCTTTGTTACATTTGGGTCTACACTATTATAATAAGGAAACAAAGAAAGCTAATATCCCCAGTAGACACATCAGGTAACATGAAGGTGTACAGTATACTAAAGTTTCATATAGAGATATGGAAGAATCAGGGTAGAATTGACAATACACAGCTCCATCTTTCTAAGGCTTCGGGGGTCTATAGTACCATAGCAGCTCCTCGCTTTATTGAAGTTTGCAGTGTAGCTACTTCTCACTTCAATTTCTTTTACTATTCCTGGGTAGAGATTGTATCTCCTGCAGTCTTTATTCCTATCATATCTAATCCAAAAGTTATTTGTTTCCACAGACCTTTCTTCTTTCTTGATGCTTATACCTAAACAGACAAAGATCTTTTTCAAGTTTGCAAATAAAATGACAATTAGAATATTTTTTTTCAGGTTTGGCTTTGTTTTTATTCTTTTCCTTGTTTGCTTTTCCCCTTTTACAGACTGCAGCAAAGGAAGCAGAGGTTGCATATCAGAATTAAGAGAGTCATTGACCTCCCACTCTTTTGATATCTTCCATTTGAGGACTTGGAGCTCTTTTTTCAGTATTATTTAGCAAGATGATTGTAACATTCATTATTGTTTGTGTCAAAGTAAATAACAGATCCTAAATAAATAAGACACATTGTTGCAGATAAAATGCAGAAGACGAATATTGTTCAAAGAGTGAATGAGATGTTCACAGGGATAAGGCACCTGTGTGTTGAGTGGAGGTCTGTTGTCATTGATATTTATCGCAGCTTTACAGAAGCACTAGACTACATGTGAAAGAAGACAATTGGAGCCTGAACCCTGGAGTTCTGAATATGCAAAATTTTAGTTAAGACTCCTCAAACAATTTTTACACTCATTAAATTCAAAATGGGTCATTTTTAATGATGAGATTTTGAGTCATTGATCATTTTACAAGTTTTAATTAATTCCAATTTTAAAAGATGACATTCTGAATACGCATGGAAGAATTGGAAATGAGGCTTGCCTTAGCTTGGTTTACAGCAATAGCTCATATGTCAGTGGTTACAGAGAATTAATCCTCCCTCAGAAAGTTTAGAGTACCATAGACTGAAGACACAATCCAGGGTGATGCTGTGTATTTCCTCTGCAGATGATCAGTACTTTCATTTTTCTTTGAGGATGCAAATTGAATGAAAATTAGAATATTTTTTTTCAGATTTGGCCAACTGTATTCTATGCTGCATCAAGAAAAGCATGGTCAACAAGACAAGGGAGGTGATTCTTCCCCTCTGCTCTGCTGTTGTGAGACCTCACCTGGAGTACTGTGTCCAGTTCTGGGGCTCCCAGCATAAGAAGTACATGGACCTATTGGAGTGAGTCCAGAGGAGGGCCATGAGGATGATCAGAGCACTGGAACATATCTGTTATGAGGACAGGCTGACAGAGTTGGGACTAGGTTTAGATTAGAAAAGGGTAGGTTTATATTAGATATTAGGAAGAAATTATTTTATGTGAGGGTGGTGAAACATTGGAACAGGATGCCCAAAGAAATTGTGGATATCCCGTCCCTGGAAGCATTCAAGGCCAAGTTGGATGAGGCTTTGACCAACCTGGTCTAATGGAAGGTGTCCCTGCTCATGGCAGGGGGTTTGAAACTAGATTATCTTTAAGGTCCCTTCCAACCCTAACCATTCTATGATTCTATGTTCTCAACATTCAAGGATTAACTGTTTACTTTGAACTCCCTCCAACATGTTGAGAATAATTTATTGAGAAACAAAAATGGAGATGGAACACCATATTGATACTATGTCACTTACATGTGATGTTACTATAATTACTGTCTTGCCCATGACAGCTGTACTGAATTACTGTTTTCAATATTGTCTACAGTACAGTCTGTCATATAGTGTATGCGTGTTTCTCAAAGCCTAGCCCAATAGTCTACAGTTATTCAGCATATGAAGGAAATTTTTTAACAACCCACCAGCTTGGCAATCAAAGAAAAAGGACTACCTTTACAGAGTAATTTCTGCAGCTACCAAATACACCTTTCCCTTCCAGAAAAAAAAAGTATTGACTTATGTATCTTCAAAGATTATGTGGGTGAAGGATAAAATCTTATTTTTTAACTAATACAAGGTCTATATTTCATAAGCCATAGACAATGACAGCAGTCTTCTGTGTTCCAGGAAAGACAAGAATAGGATATTCATACAGATTTCACTGTCTCTGATTTCCTTTAAGAAAATATTTTCTGTCCCTTCAAACTTCAAAGGTAGCTTTGATATACACATTCTGAACTTTCTGAATCTGCGGATTCAAAAGCATAACCTTACATGTGAATGTCCATCTCTTATCAGAATGTAGTTTTGAACTTCAAAAATAATGGTGAATTACATTCCCATGTCTCAAAACAAGAAACAAATTATTGTACACTGCATGAGGAGAATTCAAATTAATGGATGAAAGGATACAAAATCCCACTTTGTGCCTGGAGAAATGAATTCTCATCTTGAATGTCTTTTATTTACTATTGCTGTCCTTACATATTACTTTTAGCAGTGCATATACTACCTCAGAATACAAGATACTTCTTGAATATAAAGTGAGATATGGCCTTCCTCTACGGAGTTCAGAAACTCATTTGTGTAGATTAAAAATACTTTAAATAACAAACATGATAATATTATCATTATCATTATCATTAGCATTAGCATTAGCATTAGCATTAGCAAGGCAGAATTACGTCGATTCTTTTTATCAGACAAGTGGATTTAAAATAATATTTTAAATACAGATTTTATTTTATTTTTTCTACTCTTTTGTTTACTTCCAGTACCATGCCCTCTATTGAAAAAAACGGATATTTTCCTGCTTCCTTCAGGGGTTTTATTCCAGTACAGCACAATGTAATCCAAGGAAAAAAAAAAAACCAAACCACACAGTATGATTCTTAAATGTTTGATTCTACTCTCAACACTGATTCTATTGCTGAGTTTTGCTATCTGTTGAACTGAGAACAGTAGTATCTCTTTTTTTTTAAACTCTTGGCTGGGCACAGTATGTCTTGGAGTTCTTTTTATGTGTGTGGGTAGGAAAAAAGTGGTGCCCACCTTCTAAGAAATGTCATATATTCTTTCCTCTGCAATAAATTGATTGTCCTTGACAACAAGTAAACAAACCCTGACTCACCTAACTTTCTACCCTCTTCCTAATGAGTTGCTTCAGATAAATATTTCTCTTGTAAAAAGCATCTCTATAGCTTTGCAAACTATAGAGATTAATAAAGTTAGAAAATCAGTGAGATCCCTTTCTCTTCAGATTATTCAGAAAAAATATGAATATTGACAGGAGAGGAATTTTATTTGAAAATGATGGAGATTTTTTAGGATCAGGAATAAAGGCCAGATAGAATGAGGTAGGTAGTAGAAAATAATTTTGTCAGCTCTCCTTTTCTTAAAACATTAGATTTAAAAAAAATATTTTATATTTTGCACTTGGGTAAACTTCATGAGCCTATGCATTGCAGCATTTCCTTTCCTGGCTATAAAGTAGTTGGAATGTTTAGAATGGACATGGTATTTCCTTTTTCAAGAGTGTATGGTAATATCACTTTGCAGGTTGGAGGAGCACATCACTTTAATGTCTAATAGTATGAGAGAAATTTAATAGAAATGGTGGCTATAAAATTATACTGTAAAACTGAAAATAATAACTTTATAACTTATTGACCTGAAAGACAGTTATTGTATAGTCTTTATATTCATAACAATCAAGAAACTATCTAGGAACAATCCATAGGGCATTTATGTCAGTCCTGACAGTTCCCTTCCTCCCCCAATCCTAGTATGCAATTTTGCCTTCTGCCTTCCTGTAATATTCATTTGGTAAAATGCCAACAGCCTAATTTCTACAACCATTCATAATGCTGACAAAATGCATTAAGTTTTAAAGTGCTTCCTACCCACATCTCACAAGTAATTAAATTATCATCTGAAAGAGAGAATCATAGAATGGTTTGGGTTGGAAGGGACCTTAAAGATCATCTAGTTCCAACCCCCCTGCCACAAGCAGGGACACCTTCCACTAGAACAGGTTGCTCAAAGCCTCATCCAGCCTGGCCTTAAACGCTTCCAGGGAAAGGGCATCCACAATTTCCTTGAGCAACCTATTCCAGTGTCTGACTACCCTCACAGTGAAGAACTTCTCCCTAACATGGAATCTAAACCTACCCTCTTTCAACTTAAAGCCATTTCCCCTTGTTTTGTCATTAACGGCTCTTATGAAAAGTCCTTCTCCAGCTTTCTTGTAGGCCCCCTTCAGGTATTGGAAGGCTGCTATAAGATCTCCCTGGAGCCTTCTCTTTTCCAGGCTGAACAGCCCCAACTCTTTCAGCCTGTCCTCATAGGAGAGGTGCTCCAGCCCTCGTATCATCCTCTTGACCCCCCTCTGGACTTGTTCTAGCTGCTCCATGCCTCTCTTGTGTTGGGGGCTCCAGAACTGGATGCAGTACTCCGGGTGGGGTTTACGAGAGTGGAGTAGAGGGGGAGAGCAGAGTAGAGGGGGATCATCCAGAGAATGATCTGGAGATCTTAACTTAAGCCTAAAATTTTCTTTTGAATTCTCTGTTAAATGTTTGTTCACATGATCTCTGTCAGATGGACACCACTGAAAGAGACAGACATGAGGTAGCTCCACCTCACAAAGAGTGGTATTTTACTTAAACTGATATGCTAATCAACTTAGTGGGACTTTTTATTTTGGGTTCAGACATACAGCTGCAGAATTCTTAGTATGGAGCTATCAATTTCTTTCTAGTTCAGAAAAAAGTTGTGTCAATCTGAATGACAGACACATCCAGAATTAGAACTACTGTAAACAGATTTACTTACATGATTTCAAAACCTATAGTAGCAGTGGTCCTACCAGATCTTCCCAAAGAGCTGAGGGAGATTAAAAAATTCAGCATTAACAGATAATGACAACAATTATGTTTTCCTGTCTTGCATTATTATATTTGGGAAAGCTACTTAGACATCCTAAATTTGAGTCTAATCAGTATAATAGCAGTCTTTCATTCAGAATTAATATAAAAGCAGCTGAAGCCTATTAGGAAATAATTATCCGAAACAACAGGTCATATGCTGGGCTAGGGAAAAAAAGGGAAAGAGCAGAATTAGTTCTAAGATTTCTAACAACTGATGTTAACATGAACATGAAGCACACAATGAAGATTGTGTTTCTTTTTTTGCGAAAGACAAGGGTCACAAAGAGAAGCACAGGTTTGGAAGTAGAGCTAGAGGATATATAACTGACTGGAAAAAGGTGAGAAGATATTTGTGGATGAAGTGGTGGATAAATTTATGCTTAGAATAATAAAAAAAAAACAAATTCTAATGTTTCATTTTCACTCATTCTAAAAGGAGCTAGTTTACATACTGTTCATTAATAAAGCATGATTTCATAAATTCTGAACTTTGTTAGTCTTGTCTTTCTTCCTTTTTGTTTCTTTGATTTTCCTTATAAAGTGTATTCATACAGCCAGAGTTTTTGGCCACCTGCTCCAATTAATCTGTAATAGCATTGATTCTACACATAGTGAAAACAAATGTAGAATAAAAATTATAAATAATTATAGTATTAAAGTTAGATTAAAGTATGCTTTAAAGTCATGTGTAGTTAAAAGTTGAGGACTGCGGAAAGAGGTTGTTTTTATTTTAAACTTCTTTATTTTTAACTGGTTGTTGGAAATTCCCATTTTAAATTTGTATCCATTGTTATTTATGCAGAATTATTATGGAATAATCAGTCCAAATTCTGGTTCTACAGGCTTGTCTGAAAAAAGATCATCCTATTTCCTCCTTAGAAAATAGCAAAAGAATTTTACCTCCCGGTTTTGGGTTGACTCTGTCTGGATGCCAGCTGCCCACCAAAGACCACTCTATCACTCACCCTCCTCAACTGGACAGAGGGGAGAAAAATATAATGAAAGGCTTGTGGGTCAAGATAAGGACAGAGAGGGATCACTCACCAAGTACTGGCACAAGCAAAACAGACTCAATTTGGGGGAAAAAAATAATTTTAATTTATTACCAATCAGACAAGAGGATAATGAAAAATAAAACCAAATCTTAAAACACCTCTCCCCACTCCTCCCTTCTTCCCAGGCTTAATTTCTCTTCTGAATTCTACCTCCTTCCCACCAGCGACACAGGGGGACAGGGAATGGGGGTTGGGGTCAGTTCATCACATGTTGTTTCTGCTGGTCCTTCCTCCTCAGGGGGAGGACTCCTTCCCCTGCACCAGCATGGGGTCCCTCTCACGGGAGACAGCCCTCCACAAACTTCTCCAACATGAGTCCTTCCCATGAATGACAGTTCTTCTCAAATTGATTTAGCAAGGGTCCTTTCCATGGTGTGCAGTCCTTCAGGGACAGACTGCTCCAGAGTGGATTCCCCATGGGGTGACAAGTCCTGCCACCAAACCTGCTCCGGCATGGGCTCCTCTCTCCACAGGACCACAGGTCCTGACAGGAATCTGCTCCAGGGTGGGATTCCCATGTGGTCACAACCTCCTTCAGGCATCCACCTGCTCTGGCATCGGATCCTCCACGGGCTGCAGGTAGTTATCTGCTCCACCATGGACCTCCATGGACTGCAGGGGAACAGCCTGCCTCACCATGGTCTTCACTACAAGTTACAGGAGAATCGCTGCTCTGGCACCTGAAGCACCTCCTCCTGCTCCATCTTCACTGACCTTGGTGCCTTCAAGGGTTGTTTCTTTCACATCTTCTCACTCCTCTCTCTACAGCTGCAGTGTGTAGGGTTTGTTTTTTTTTTTTCTCTTCCCCTTTTTCTTAATTATGTTATCACAGAGGCGTTACTGATTGGGTCAGCCTTGGCCAGTGGCGGGGGTGTTTTTTGTGTGACAGGGGTTCTGTTGGGCCATGGTGTCAGACATGGGAGAAGCTTCTGGCAGCTTCACACAGAAGCCCCCTCCATTACCAAAACCTTGCCACGCAAACCCAATACACTTCCCAGATGTAAACACACACACATCTTATCAGGGATGTCTGTATATTTATCATATTGCTGTTTTCTTACGATATTTATTTTGTATACTAGAGAAGAGAAAGACTTTTTTACAATATTTTTCTATAATTCCTCTGCTCATAGTACAAGAGACTTCTGTGTCTTAATGAAAGATAAGGTCATAAAAAAATAAGGATTGCCTCTTCATTTTTGTTCATCTTCTGTGGGAGATATTTACTAGAACTTCTCTTTGTATTCTATTTTCTGAAATACTTAGTCTGTTTGTAATAATTTGACCTCTTTTTTCTGTTCAATAGTGGCATGCAAACACAGGCTCAATAGGTCATCAGTTTTGTCTTTTTAAAAACCTTCAGAGATAGCCAAAAAAGAAAGAATGTTACATTAACGTCTCTTTTTACTGTGCATACTAATGCAGCAGCTGCCTTAACATTCTTCTGGAGAGGCTGTCTGCAGACTGGCTGTCTTCCCTGGAAAGATGACGTGCTTTATTCTGGGTTAATTAACAGCTAGGGGATCCGTCAGGCTTTTAGGGCTAATGGCTTTAGAAGAAGAATATAAACTCCTGGCTTTATGACAATGTCATTCATATTGCTACTATTATCTGCACATACACTTGTGGCTACTATCTGAGCACATATCTGGGTTCTTCCAGTCACTCTGTCTCTCAGGTCAGGTACCTGAGCTGCCGTGCAGACAGGACATAGGTCTCAGAGCAAAACATTTTAGTTAGTGAAAAAGATTTGAGTCCAGCTAGGGTTGGTATACTACATCACTACTACCAAATAGATAGTGACATTTTAATTGAAATTTTAATAGAACAAATTATTTTTTAGCAAGTTTCAAATTACCTTTATCTAAAACATCATTTTTGAGACAAACCTAGGAAGCATTGAAGGAAAGACTTTCTTTTTGTTATTAACAACTGTTATTAGTAATTAATAGCAATGTTAATGGGTATCTGTAAAATATGTAGGGAGATTATCGTGTTTCAAATGCACTGATACTTTGGGATATGTTAAACCAGATCATTGTCAGCATCACTGATTTCTCAAAAAAAACCCAAGTAGGAAAGAGCTGCCTGGGAAATAATAATGGTAATAATATTTTTCCTTTTTTCTTCCCCTTTACAAGTAATTATTGAGAAAAACAGATATCTATTTGAAACACAAGACAGAAAAATATATGCAAGGTACTTAGAAATTCAAATATGGTGTTTTTTAGTGAAATGTAGTTTTCACTAGATAAACCAATTTGTTCATATGGATTACCTCCATAAAAAGTCAACTCTTCTCACAATCTTGTTTATGCTCAAACACTAAACAAATTTTAGGTATAAATCCAAGAATTCATGGTTATTATTATTTGAATCTTAAAGATCCAATTGAAAAATCATTATTAGTCTAGTTCTAATAATTACAGAAAAAATGATTAATAAGAATACCTACAAGATAATTCCCTACAGAGAATGTCTCAATAATAATAATAATCATACAATTAAAATTGTAACTGACATATTTATATGAACTATTCCTTTTCTTCAGGTTATGCTCACTTTTCTATTGCTCTTCCAGGTCTTAAAGCCCGTAGTTTCAACTGATGGAGGGGGAAACACTGTGCTTCTGGAGCTCTTTGTCAGAAGATACATCACTTTTATGTATGTGATTCCTTCTGCGCTTTAGGTTCAACTTGGCATCACTTTTATGTGTTGCATAACAGACTTTTACATCTTTACTTTTTTTCATTGGCTTGCATCTCCACATTACATCTCTCTTCTATATACAATAGATACTATTTTTTCATACATTTGAGCCGGCAATGCACGCTCACAGTCAAGAAAGCCAACCATATCATGGACTGCATCAAGAGCAATGTGGCCAGCAGGTCAAGGAAGGTAATTCTGCTCATTTCCTCCATTCTCGTGAGACCTCAGCCGGAGTACTGTGTCAAGTTATGGGACCCTCAGTATAAGAGGAGCACCAGGATAATGAGAGGACTGGAGCACCTCTGTTATGAAGACAGGCTGAGAGAGTTGGGATTGTTCAGCCTGGAGAAGAGAAGGTTCTGGGGAGACCTTATAGCTGCCTTCCAGTACCTGAAGGGGGCCTACAAGAAGGCTGGGAAGGGACTTTTTACAAGAGCAGGTAGTGATAGAACAAGGGGTATGGCTTAAAACTAGAAGAGGGAAGCTTTAGATTATATATTAGGAAGAAATTCTTCACTGAGGCTGGTCAGACACTGGAACAGGTTGCCCAAGGAAGTTGTGGATGCCCCCTCCCTAGAAGTGTTTGAAGCCAGACTGGATGAGGCTTTGAGCAACCTATTCTAGTGGAAGGTGTCCTTGCTCATGGCAGGGGGTTTGGAACTAGATAATCTTTAGGGTCCCTTCCAACCCAAACCATTCTATGATTCTATGATTTTCATTGTTACACCTAAAAACCATTTTTTTTCCACCTTCATCTACATTTCTTTAACTGACCCTTTATGAATTACTTTTGTCTTTGGATTTCCCAGTGCCTGACTTATGTCCCATGTTTTATCACTCTGTCTGTACTCCTCTACTCTGCACTCTATGCATGATAGGCCTTGCCTATCATACATACCAAGGCACTATTTCTGTATACTACATTTATATACTACATACTGCTACAGATGTAGTTGTAGTTGTAAATATCACTCATAGAATAAATGCTTAATATTACTTTGAAATCATGTTTGTAGCATGCGAAGACAAAGAAAAATAAAATGAGTTAGCCACAGATACCAGGTAAAGTAGGAAATTATATTCACACCTACATCAAGTAAAACAAAGCTGCAGGCAAATCAAGAAAAGTTCAGATAGAACAAATCTGACAAAACTCAGTCCTGAGGCCTTGCAAATTTGGTACATTACCTATGGCCTGTCACTAGCAGTGACAATACCATATTACAGGGCTACATGTTTACACAACACCTAGGCTACATACCACTTACTTTTCATTTGAGTCCTTCAGGATAAGTGCTATATGTTGAATTTTACACTGTGAGAAACTAAGGTTTCTTAAAATATCTTCTCTGTCACTATTCTTATTATGACATCTCAAGAAAATAGATACTTTTTTTCCACAGAGTGAGGAAGAATTAACAAAACAAATAACTCACCTTAGATAAAAACTGAAATATCATTAGGAATAATTGTATCACTTTTGATTATTACAAAATGGAAAGCTGATAACATGAACCAAAAAAGTCATTTCCATTTAAAGCACTCAGATACTTTTAAAAATGGCAGAGATATTAGTTACTCCATTCCTGAAAAACATATTTCAATGGCTGAAGTATTACTTCTGAGATATGACAGCTTTACACACCTATACTCTTGTCCAGTAAACAAGATTTTAGGCTGAGGATAAGAAAGAGTTCTGAATTTTATTTTTCATCATGGTTTTTAGAAGTCCAAAGACAAAGGCTATTTGTTTGGTTGCAGTATGGGCAGGGTTTTCTAGCCCGTCAGATATGATTAATAAGAAGATGGTCATGCATCACTAATTTGATTAATTTTCATGGGAAATGACAATGAAACCTGACGATAGCAAAGCAGTGTATATAATTGACTTGGACTTCAGTACATCTCCTGCTACATAGCAACACATAAAATGTTTTAGAAAAAAAGATTAGCTTATGAGATATTTTGTATTAAGTTCTTAACCGAGTAACTGAACTCACATCACAGTGTAATAGAAATTGTATACAGGAAGAGTAGGGATGAAGGCATAGACTTTATGCAACTGTGATTTATGGGAGAATTCAGTCCTGCTACACAACGTAGAGGATGAAGGACCAAGAGGATATGGAGAAAATTATCACAGTAATCCATTTAATAGAAAAGATGGAGGAAGATAGAAAGTAAAGTGTCTGAGTAAAAATGAACAGAGGTGAGAAATAGGAAGTATCATGAGATGTTGGACTGGCCAAAGTTGTTCCCAGAAAATTCAAAATGGTATGTCACTGGGCCTCATCCTGCTCATGTAATAGGGACATTTTTCCACTGAATTTAGTGACAGTTTGTACTAATAATGTTCTTATTACTACTTTCCATTTTGTCTCTAAAATTCAGTATTACCTAACACAAAGAAAAGTAAGAGCTCACAAATTCTGTCACAAAGGTGATAAATGGTTCTACCTACATGTCTAGCCTTCATAACAGGCTTTGTCTATTACCTTCTTCTGTCATGTTACCTTCTGATTCAAGGAGAGATTCTGCAGGTGTGATACTTGTCTTGTATTCAGGTAAGCAGACATATTAATACCAACAAAAAAGTATTTATGCAGAGTAGTACATGACCAGAGAATGGGAAGAAACAGTCACAACTTAAGACATTAGTCATAAATGGAGGAAGGACATGGAGAGACATGGTTTAGTGGTGGACATGGAAGCAATAGCATTTTTGGTTGGACTTGGTAATCTTAAAGGTATTTTCTAATCAGAACAATTCTATGATTCTAAGATTAAAAAAGATTGATACTTCATGTACAGACACACTAGCATGCAGGTAGAAAAAAGTGAGGTCCTTGGTAGTCACAGAACGGGATGAACATGTTTCAGATATATGCAAAATGGCTTCATATGTGTCAAACTTAGGACACAGTTCAGCTAAAATCAGTTAATTTTTTATCTATCTGAGCTGGGAAATATATGTATATAACAAACATTTTACTCTTAACAGTTTGATTTAAAAAAACCCCCAAACTCTTACAGGCACTTGGCAAAAGTAATGGGTTTTATAAATTCCATGGTGTGGTGGCTTTAATCTGGTCAGCAGCCAAACACCACACAGATGTTCGCTCACCCTCCTCACAGTGGGATGAGGGAGACAATCAGAAGAGTAAAAGTGAGAAAAGTTGTAGGTTGAGATAAAGAAAGTTTAACAAGTAAAGCAAAAGCTTTCATTCACTACATCCCATGGGCTGGCAGGTGTTCAGCCATCTCCAGGAAAGCAAAGCTCCATCACATAACAGTTACTTGGGAAGACAAATGCCATCACTCCAAATGTCCCCCCCTTCTTCCTTCTTCTCTCCCCCCACCGCTTTATATGCTTAGTATGACGTTGTATGGTCTGGGATATTCCTTTGGTCAGTTGGGATCAGCTGTCCCAGCATGTCCCCTCCCAACTTCTCATGCACCTCCAGTCTCCTCGCTGGTGGGGCTGAGTGAGGAGCAGAAAAGGCCTTGACACTAGGTAAGCACTGCTCAGCAATAATGAATACATCTCTGCCTTATCAACTGTTTTCAACACAAACTCAAACTACAGCCCCATACCACCTACTATGAAGAAAATTAACTCTATTCTAGCCAAAACCAGCACACATGGAAAAAGTGTGAACATTCTATTTTGTTAGAATATGTAAAATAGGGCGTGACATTTGAAAAATGTTTGTATATCCAACATTGTAAGAGCATGGAGATGCTTTATCAGTAGTCCAATTTCTATTATTATTAACAAAATATATTCAAAATTGTCCAATGTCCTTCTTTGGACAATTAAAATATTTTCCATGGTTTCTTTTTCTGTTCCTGTCCATTATGTTTGGTCATTATGTCATATTTTAAATTCAGCAGAGCAGACAATCTTCTTCTTAAAAAAAAAAGTTTTAAAAACTAATACTATTTTATATATGAATACTTTTCTTACACATAACATTGAATGTTTGTATTATTGTGTTTTTAGATCACAGGAGTACAGTTTAATTAATTTGCCTTATTGTCTTTTGAAATGGACTATTTTAGATGCATATTTATGGACTTTATTTATTTTTTATTTTAAATTTCCATTCTTAAAATTCAAAATTATTATCTTTTGCATGTTCAGTGTTATTCAAGCTAGGAAGGAAAATTAACTAACTATGACAATGTATTCTGCGACCTAGGCTGACAGCCTGGTGCATTCATTTAGTTCCTGTATGGAATGTCAGGTTGTTGAGATTTTAAGAAACAGATTTTATCAAGAGTTGAAAGTTAAATTTGGAAAATATTAAAGGATAACACTTTTGTTACATTCACAAGGTATTAGTGAAACTGAAACTATTTGCTTTAAGGCAAGTCTCATTCACACTAATATGAAGGGGAAGTTAAGTGTATTTTAATTCATCATCTACATGACAAAGTCAAAATTATTCTTAATCTTAATTATTCTTAATCCAGGGAGATCCTGGAAATATAAAAATAAATTAAAGCTTATTCTCACTTTTTTTTTTTTTTTTTCTTTTTCAAAAGCTGCTTGCTACAGGCATGAAAGAGATTTTCTTGGCTAGTCACAGCATTTAAAGATTTGATTCTTCAACTCATTTCCAGTCTTCAATGTATATGCTTTCTGGAAAAGAGAAAAGGAAGGAACACTACCAGCACATGTGAGCTAACATAACTTCAAAGCATCACGGAAGTAAGGTAATTTAAATGAGAAGAAAACAAACAAGATGAAGTGAGAGCATTGTGAGTACCTTCAGTACATGGAATTACCAGTTTCCAAAAGGAAGCAAGAAAGGTCTAAAGTTGCTGGGATCTTTCCTTGCCTAAGCCAGAGACAAAGTAACAGGGTTGTCAAAGCAGAAAAAAACATTGTTGTAGTAATGGATTGTCTTCAAACTACTCACTGCTCAAAATGATCCTTTCTGAAGTCTTAGCCATAGATTGCCTCATTGAAACATATAAAAGAAAAAAAAAAAAAAAAGGTAGCTACAGTGAAAATCCCACAAAACTTTTCATCCTATGACTGTAGAACATTTAAATGGAACCTAAATATCTGGTCTTACCTTCTGTGGTCTAGTGCCTCTTACTAGAAGGAATATTAAAAAAAAAAAAAAAAAAAAAAAAAAAAAAAAGGGAGGAGGCCCACCCCCCTCCAACACACAAAAAAGACAGAAAACCAAAAAAAATTATTCAGCTTCTCCACAAAAACAACTTAAAAATGAAACTTTGTACATATCCACTGTTTCTCATTCAAAATAAATTACTTTACAATGCTTACTTAAATTCAAGTACATAATATTACAATTTGAAAAACCTGCTTTTGGAATTAAAATTTTCAGTATAACAGACTGTGTGGAATAGTAAGTAGGTATATTTGACAATTCAGTAACAGAAAATAATCCATCAGATGACTTTTTGACTGGTTGTACTCCAGAATTTACCCACCAATGGCACGACAACTGAGAACCTGCGCAGTGATTCAAGTTCACAGATTATTTTTTTTAAAGCCTAAAACATTACATCCAGCTTTGAGATTCTATAGTACAAAAGTTGAAGGGGGGGAAGAAAAAAAAAATCTAAATCAGTAAATTGACCAGAGGAAGTTGAATGGGAATGAGAGGAATTATGCTTCCTTGGATAAGTATTTTCCAAATCAAAGAATATGCTTGAGAAGGTCCTTCCTCCATACGATTTTAAGAAGAACATGAAATTTACACTGAAAACACTGTAAGACCTCTGCCCTGTTTTTTAGGTAGAGAGTGAACATTTTAAAGGATTAATCAGAGAAAAGATATTATCACAACCACAATTAGACCTGAATTTGTTCATACTTAAGGGGAATGTAAATACATCATAAGGTTTACTCAAGACTGTATCTAGCTGGTAATAGCTGTCCTTTATCTTTAGGGTGTTGGAGCTAAGGGAAATGCAAACTCCTAAACAGCTCTTCAAATATGCTAATCATTTTATTTTTTCCATAAAGATAAAAGGAGTTAGATTTATAGAGATATTCAGATAACAAAATTTCTTTTAAGACATGAGTTCAATTTTCCATATTTGAAAATTACTGTAAGCATCTATATAACTCTATTTTTAAACAACTAGATGCTTTATTAATTGCTCATTTTTTTTTTTCTGAGAACATTAGATTAAAATTAAATGACTGCATTTTATATGCCTAATATGATACTGAAATAACTACAAATAAAGTTTAGCTCAGAGAAGATAATTCAAATTAAAGAACAGTATAGTCTGAAAATTGCTGGCAAGTTTCAAAGGCCTTGACTAAGGTGGATGGTTTCTTATTACAACTGTGTTATGTCACACAACAAGTACTTTTGATGTGTGGCAATTAAGCCTGATGATTTCACTGAAGTTTCTCCAACCTAGTGTTTCAAATACAGAAAAAGGAAGACAGTTGGTCTAGAATAAAAGGAGATCAAGCCTACACTGAAGAGAATATGCTATATACTGAAAAAAAATTCACAGAAATAATTATGTCCCTGATATAAAAAAGGAACTAGAAATAGGAAGCATCCTGTCCAGTCTCAAGAGACTGAATATCTCACTAGAAAATGTAAAAATGCAAAGGTGATGCATTGACATAAAGTTTGTGAGTAGATCAATATGTTACATTACAGCACTAGTATTTTCACCTCCATTTGTAATGTTAATATAACTCGTTCTTGATAGGACTGCCCTTAGTTCACTCAAAAGAAAGATTTGGACCAAGTAATAAATGATAAAGAAGATGAATGCAGTGAACTGTGATACAATTTAAGTGCTGATGTTGGTAGTAAATAAGTATGTGGATATGTGATTTGTGAAGCAAAGATTGATGTTACATATTTGTATACTGACATTTAGTTAAACTTATTCATTTTATGAAAATCAAGCTTATATACTTGTTAGGGGACTGAATCTATGAGGAGGCATTTAACCCATAACAGTTGTCAAAATATTGTCATATTGTCACAGTTACTATATGACCAGTTTCCAAATCTTGATTAGTTGCTGCTTCATAAATTTCTTCATCATTAGATCAACATTCTCTCTTTTAAAATAAATATTTCTTTACTATCAGAATACTAAGATTCGAGCCTGATATAAAATTAGGTAAGACACCACAGAAACTTCCCTGGCTATTATTGTGACTATAGTGAGCAAGTAAATGACACATTTCTTGCAAGAATACTAAGCAAAACAACTAAACTATAGACATAAATTCAACAGACTGACAGGCAGACTGCCTGAGTGAAGGGATAGCTTAAAAAAATATATGCATTGGAAAGAACTGTTCTTGAAAAAATATATATTTCTTGACTCAGAATCTGTTTATTGAAGTTAAGGTTTTATAAGTGCATGATCAAGCTTCAGAAAAATAAGTGAAAGAAGTAACAAAGGAGAATGCAATGACAAAAAAATGTTAATTTTTCACGTACTTTTTATTGTTGTATTATTGTAATACGTGCAAGGAATATTACCTCTCAAAAATTTAAATACATTTGAGTTCAGGATATTACAAGCACACAGTTCAAAATATTTGAGGAGTGACTATATGGGATAATATTTACTTTATTCAGTTTGTTTGAAGGGGTAACTTGTTTTGAACAGGTCAAGCACAAAACAAATTTGCATCTATAACTACCTTTTTTTTTTTTTCTCTAGTTCTATCACACTTTTTTTTTCCTTTATTTTTAAAGTATTTATTTCTTTATGCCCTAATCATTCTCATATCTTTAAATCAGTCAGAATTTAAAGTCACCTGACTCTTTGTGGGCACTTTTTCAAGGTGTACTGTTATAGGAGACAAACTGCAGTCCCAATGAATGCCACGAAACTATAAAGTTTCTGCAACACTGCATTTGAGTTACATCTCCTGTTCTCATCTTTCCATCACACCACAAACCTCTAAGCAGAACAGGCAATTCACGTAATATTGGAACCCAGTGCCCTCTTCTTCTATTTTATCTCCCAGTTTCCTAAATGTTGCTTAGGTTAGGACCCACTCTTAGCTTAAGTGGTTCTCTAAGATCAGTGGGTGCATCCTGGTCACAAACCAGTCCCATAGTGGGATAAGACACAAGTGCATCTCAGATCTACCCTTTTTCTCCTATTCTTCTCAGTCACACACTTTCATCTCTTTTAGTAGTAAAGCCACATGTGTGAGTTAAAAGGAAGGAGCAAAATGCAAGCCCATGTTAGCAGGTTATTTTCTGAAAGTTAGGACATGGTTTCTAGTTCCTTTAGATAAACCCAAAAATCTCTTGGCAGAAGGAAAATCTAAGCTCAATAACAATTACAGATATTCATCAGAAACTCTCTGGATGCTTATGCAAATCAGGTAATGATATGAGACTGACCTTCCATATCCACAGACAACTGGAGAGAATTGGTTTCAAGGGACTATATTTCTTCTATTAAGCAACTGTAAATAAGTTAGGAAGTTGCATTTGTCAGTCAATAAAAAAATCTTTAAAGGTGAAGGGAAATACCTGTGTGACTAGAGATCTCTGCTCTAGATGTCCCTGAATTAATGTTGAACAAGGCAGTTTAGCTTCCCGGAGGCATTAAACATCACCACAACAAAGCCCTGCAACAATAACTGTTTAAAGGCACTACTAAAGAGTCTAGGTTCAGAAACTTGCATTTACAGGATTTAATCTACTAACTGAACAACTTCGTTGTATAGACATTTGCAATTACTCCCAAGCAACTCAGGGAGTGATAATAAAATACTGAATGGCATAAAATAAATACACTCTACAGAGTGCATTTATTTGTCCAGGCAAGGTCAAGCAGGATCAGAACTATTACAAAACCAGCAGTAAAATGTGTAACTCAGTGGAAAAACTAACATGATTTCCTAAGATGACAACATCTTAAAGCTTCAATAGTGTAAAAAAATATACATATTTTTCAGAATTTTTTTTTAAGTAAAATATATTATACTAGTCCAAACAAATGTCATGCTGTTAATTTCACGTATTTTTTAATGAGGAAAAAATTACCACTATTCTAGTCTGTCAATAGGCATTGAGAAAGTCCCATTATATCCCCATTAAACAATACTGGATTCCAGTTTATATACTTTCCAGATACTTATTTCTACAATCTTTTTTTTTTTTTTTTTCAGTTCAATGATGATGTAAGAATTCAATAAATTCCAGGAAACAATAGCTACATTAAATTTGGATTTGACAAAGTATCTACCAGATAGTTGGTCTGTATGTGAAACTAATAAATTTTAATAACTTATATCAGAAAAAAAAACACAAAAAAATATCCCTTTTCAGTTAGTTAAAGGTTTTTGATTGGAGTAAGTCAATGGGTCATGCTTTTGTTTTTCACTGGTTAAATGTACTCTGTCAAATAATATCTAGCAAATTACAAAATATGCTACTTTTATTTCCTCAGATACTAGACTGAGATTATAGGAAGTCTTTAAGCTTCTTCCATAATGCTAGTTTTCACCAACTTTGTGAGGTTGTTTTCATGCTTTGATTTTGCTATGGATTTATACTCATTTTTTGAAACGTGCTAGAAATACTACATTATTCACTATTTCAGAATAGCTTTTTAAATTCCAGCCATTAAAAGTGATGCATTATTAAAAATAATAAAACATCAACCTTACATTGTGAGGAATAGACACCAGTTATTAAAAGAATACAGACAAAATACCAAAAGTACACAAAGACAAAAAAGACAATGATGAAAAGAATAAAGAGGAAAATCTAAAAGAAAAAGATAAAGATATTCTAACACAGAGTTTATAGCATGCCATGTCTGAAAGAGTATCCAGGTAGTGAACATCCCCTAGTTACTTTAGAATGGGAAAAAAATCAAACAAAGGTTTCATGTGCTAAATGTTCATAAATCATGTAAAAAAAGCTTCTAAATAAGTAAGTAGCATACATCATGCACAAGGCAGAATAATGGGCTTTGTTTATGACAAGATGAGAGATGGCATGCATCTTTAAGAAGGTTTTTGGATTTGGAACCCAATATTCATGTAGTTAAAAACAGGAAATATATAAATGAAACGTTTTTCAGGATGAATTCAAAGTTGTTTCAAAAACCCAACAACCTCACACTAAAAAGATAGTTACAGTTCAACAGAAAATAACTGAACAGGTTGCCCAGACAGGTTGTGGAATCTTCCCCCCCTGAAAATACTCAGAAAACCGTCTGGACAAAATCCTGGTTCATGTGCTCTAGGAGTCCCTGCTTGAGCAGGGTGGTTGGACTAGATGACCTTCAGAGGTCCCTTCCAACCTCAGCCACTCTGTGATTCTGTGAAAATTAAAGGAATATATTTTTTTTTTCTTAGGAAGAAAAATTTTAATTAGTACAGTTTGTATTTGATATTTTCATTAATGACATACATCATAGAAGAGGTAGTTTACCTTTTAAATGCACGGATTAGAATCCTCCAGTGGCCTGAGGCTACATTAAAATAGAAGTCCTGTATTCAACATGGAGCATCATACTACCAGATCAACTATCGGGGCAACCCCAAGCACAAATACAGACTGGGCAGAGAATGCATCACTAGCAGCCCTGAGGAGAAGGACTTGGAAGTACTGGTGGTCAAGAAACTCAACATGAGCCATCAATGCACACTTGCAGCCCAGAAGTCCAACTGTATCCTGGGCTGCATCAAGTGTAGCCAGCAGGTGGAGGGAGATGATTCTACCTCTCTGCTTTCATGAGTCCCCATCTAGAGTACTGCATCCAGCTTTGGGGTCTGCAACAGAAAAAAGACAGGGACCTATTATGAAGACAGGCTGAGAGAGTTGGGACTGTTCAGCCCAGAGAAGAGAAGGCTCCGGGCTGAACAGACTGAGTGTGTCTACAGGAAGGCTGGGGAGGGAATTTTTGCAAGGGCAGGTAAAGATAGAATGAGGGGTAATGGATTTAAAATGGACAAGAATAGATTTATATTAGATATTAGGAAGAAATTCTTTCATGTGAGGGTAGTGAGACACTGGAACAGGTTGCCCAAAGAAGATGTGGATGCCCTCTCCCTGGAAGTGTTCAAGGCCAAGCTGGATGAGGCTTTGAGCAACCTGGTCTAGTGGAAGGTGTCCCTGATCATGGTGGGGGGTTGGAACTATATGATCTTTAAGGTCCCTTCCATCCCATACCATTCTATAATTCTATCGTTCTATGAAAAGAGAAGATTAAGCAGTATATGATAAAGCACTTCAAACACATAAATATGTGCTTAAAAAAGGTAAATAATATGTTCTGTATGTTAATAGTAAACTATCAGATTCATTGTGTTTAAATTATACAAGGAAGGTTCAGGTTATACATTTGAACATTTTTAAAATAGTATAGAAATTAGATTGCTAGAATAAATTTCCTGGAGAAGGCATGTTTGCTGTTATACTAGAGGTCTTCCAGAAAAATTTAAACAAAGGTCTGCCACATATAAGATTAAAAGCGATGTAGGAAATGAGAATGACAAAAATAGGAGGAACTGGGAACCTAGATGATCTCTCTTTGTTTCTTTCAACTATATGACTCTAAATACAACCATGAATACCACTATAGTATTTTCTTAGTGGCAAGATGACTTAGATTTGTAGATTAAGTTTTGTGAGATATGACTGTAAATTCTTCTGTCTTAGCAATTTCTTATGAAATTTATGTAACTCACTTAGACAATGTACCTAAATTAGAAGACTAGTTGACTTGGTCCAGTCTTAAGTCAGTTAAAAGAGAAGTGCCCTTCCAGATGATTAATATGGTTACATGGAACTCATAGAAATTAAAACAAGCTACATCCTTCAGAACTCCTTTCTTCTCTAACTGTGTAACTTTCACGACTAAAAAATATATCCAAAGAGGAAAAAAAAAAAAAAAAAAAAAAAAGAAGCATGTTCATGTGAAAATGTATGTTAAAGATATAATACATTTATAATGGTTTATAATAATCTGCAATCAATGGAAGGATCAGGCAATTTATCTTAAAAAGTTATCTCATTTTTCTGAAAAAGGTGTTGAAATATCAAACCAAATAAAACCCCCAAAACGAGCTCAATGGATGTTTGAAATAGTTGTTACTTATTTAGCAATCCCAATAATTTTCAAATTGATTGTCTTGTGAATACACCTATGCATACTAAAAAGGCAGGAACTTGTTCTACACGAATGAGCCCACAATAAACTCTCCAGAACCATGTATAAGTCAAAGTCAGGGAATGAGCGAACTTCCCACTGATTTCCACATGGGAAAATGCTTCCTTGTTTGCTAGTCAATTTGTTTGTTTTTTTTTAGTAATCAGAAAATAATTGTTATAGACTTTTAATAATAATCTTACAGAAGACATCTGATAACTCAAGAAAACTCTAAAAGAACACTACATAGTTATTTGTGAGTGATGTGGGAATAACTGTCATTCATAATTACAATATAGCATGCAAATGATGGAATCAAGTGTGGTAGTACTTAAGTTAAGTTTGGATTGCTTTTTGGAAACTGTTTAATATGCAACTAAGCTAATGTATACAACAGAAACCAAGCTACATCTATAAGCATTTTCTTTCAATAATTATCAAAAGCATCATGACATAGGTTGTAACATTTATGGCAATACAGATTACAGTATGATGCAGTTTGTTAAAACAGAACATTTTATATTCCAAGTAAAGAAAGAAACATACAGCTATTTAAATAGACTTCAGGTCCTGAAAATAATTCTGCTATTCCATAAACTGTTTTCTTCAGCTTTGTTTAAAAACACAGAGCAAATATAATTAGAAATATTTTTTTTAATTTCCCATTGTTAAGAACATTGGTACAGTATGTAGTTATATTACATCCTACAAAGATCCTGTTTAGAGCATCCAAGCTTTCCCATTCTGAACTTCCACAAAAGCATTAATCTCAGTAGAGCTCTACTCAATTTTACTATTAAAGAAAACACTCATATATCATAATTTTAGATTTCTCTAGTTTTTGTGCATAAGTTAAGATAAATTTACACTAGCAAGCCTTTGTCTTTTAATATTCGTTATATATGAAGGAGAATTATGTATCCTTAAGAACTCAATGTCTAGTTAAACAGTGTAAGTTTTTACTATAATTACTACCCTTTGAAGTAATACATGATACCTGTGTAGTATACAGGTGGGTTTTTTTCATTTTGGGGTTTTTTTAAATGGTTAATAGTTTTACAATATGGCAGAAATGATGTTAAAATTCACTCTATTCATATATATAAATGTGTTTGTATGCCCGTAAAGCCCACAAGGAAAGAGCTCTAAGGTAAATTTATACCTCTGCTACTATTAATCAAACATCCAATTACTGTTCAGCCAGTTCTCTTTGGGACTTATTTCTTTTGATCTTTTACAGCAGCCTCTTTCCATTCCAGTGCCCATTTCCGTATCCTCCCTGGATAATTTTCCACATCAAAGCAGGTCTTTCTTGCCTCTGTAGACTTCTCAATTTTGTTGTTTCTATAGTCATCATGAGAGAGAGAAAAAACAGAAAAAGTAATACTAATTATATACTATGTCAACCTCTATTGTATACAATATGTTTACTAAGGCTTCACAGAAAGCAGTAACAACTAAGTTCCTAAAATTTTAGTTTACTAAAAGTTTTGTTTCTAAAAGAATTGCTATGAGAAGAAATAATAGATTACTCAACATGAATCTACCAATTCCCTCCATAGTTAGTCAACCACTGGTAATTGTTGTTCATTCAATAAGTCAGTGCCACGAGAAGGAAAACTAATAAGTATTTTAGCCTCTAAGATTTAACAAATAAATCCAGTTCCTGCTTACTAGCTGACAAGTATGGAATTGATGTGATTTATTTTGCTGATTAATTTTGATCGACTGTAATTTTAGAGAAGTGGAACAAATAAAATGTCCTACATTTTTAGGGAGAGATTTGCAAAGGAACAAAAATAGCTATTATACTCTCATTTCATTATATGTTTACTTAGATTTATGTGAGCCAATTTAATTTATGAAGAGTGAGGAACAAAAGATCCCAAGCTCCAGTTCCAGTCTTACAGCAAAAGTTATAGACTCAGTGTTCTAAGGGTTTTTTTGTGACTGTTCAGACTGCTTTCCAAGTCATCAATCCCACACACACAGACAGAATAATTGTTAGTTCTGGTGACAAAACACAGCAAGTTACAGCAAATTTAGATAAGTGCAGTGAAACAATTTTACCTACTGTGAAGTCTGTGTGACCTTTCTGATTTCCTGGACAGAATGACTTTGGTAAATCTATATGGTTGAAGCAATCACCCTGTCTTTTATTTCTTGTAACATACTGGTTGTAATTTCAAAGCTGAGCCCTAGGTGTCCTTTGTTTGTTGTTTGGGTTTGGGGTTTTTGTTTTTGTTTTTAATACAGTAAACTCTCAAAGCAAATGTAAGATAAAGGAAGGATGTAATGAGAAACAAGATTAGGATGTAGAGCATTTGATAAAGTGACAGAAAGTTAGTGCAGGAGAAATAAGAAAGAAAATGTAGAATATGGTACTGTGAGACTCCTGTTTTTCTAAGGTTCATGCCTCCAATTTAACACACAGCATTCAAAAGAGATTATTGTTATGTGAACATGACAACAATAATAGTATTCCATCACAATAAAAATGTTTTATGTTCTGCTTATCAATAATTCTTACAAGCCATTTTTCTATTTTGAGCAAGTATACCTTGCCTGAAATTAATCAGCAGCAGATGTCTATTCCTTTTCATAGGTTTTGCTTGGTTTTGTGTTTATTTTAGTTAGAAATATTTAGACAAAATTTAAAATCTTGGCTACATAGCAGTTATAAGAGCTTTGCCTAGCTTCTGAACTTGGGAAGGACTGATATACTTGTACACTTTCTATTTAAATGAGCTGAGAATGATCTGCAGTCAGTATCTCTACATTATTATGAAACATTATCTTTGTTTGATTAGATAGCTTCAGATATAAAATCAAAAATAACATCACAAAGTCATTCTAATTACAGTACAATAAGAAATTGCATAAGCCTGAGAATCTCTTTGTTACAGTTATCAGCATACAGACACTGTATCAAAAAGCTAATGGGAAGATAAATGCTTGGATTCCTAGAGTAATTTTTTTTCTCTTTACTTGTAACAGAGCAATGCTTAGGCAACTTAAAAAGTGATCTCAAGTCCAGAAGTCTAAACCAGAAGTAATCCTAAACAAGCATTAGCATTAGCATTAACAAAATTCTGCTTAGACACATTATTTACTGCCTTTATACTTACTCAAAAATTGAAAATAACTTTCCATAAAAATAGTTAAAAAACAAGTAAATATGCTCCACCCCACCCCAGGAGCTGGCATTGATAGTATTCTCACCACAAGAATAAAAACTTCAAAACTTATAAGGGAATTATGTGGAAATGTTACCTCACTAACTGTTGCTGGAACACTCCTTTTGTAAAACAGAATCTGATTCAATCATTTAGAATCAGTTTCATTGCAGGGGTATATTTAGCCTTTCTGGCTAAATGAATAGTCAGATAACATCAGAGCACACTTGGTAGATACACTATTTTAGAATATGTTAGATTGATTTAGAGGCAATGGTGTATTAAGGCATGCCTCTATGAAAGGTGACCATTTATCCATTACTGGTTGAATCTGTTTGAATGTGATAACAAAAACAATATCACGTGGTAAGACACAACTAGCTACTGACCAAACACTTTTAACACAGTAAAATGTTTAGAAGGAATTTCTTATAAGCAATGTTTCTCAATAAGCATTATAGCTGTTATAAAACTGGTACTGGATTACTAACCTTTCAAGGAGTTTGTGCTGGGAAAACAAACATCTGATAAGATTCAAAAGGAGGTCGGTGGTGGGGGGTGTGCTGTTTTATTTGTTGGTTTTTTTTCATTTCAAAAGCTATCTGGAGAGTACTAAATTAAAAGGCAGAGACGATTACAGAAATTAAGAATATGATACACAATTCTAAAATCTCTTAGATGACAACAAAAACGTGAGATAGTAACTAGACTAAATACCAAATATTTGTATGGCAGATCTTAGCTTGAACTGAGAAAAAATTGAGATTAAACAAAACTGTGTTATTTAGTTGTTTGTTTGTTTGGTTTTTTTTAAGGAGGAAGTATGTAATGCATAAAAGCTTTGGTGTCTTTTTTTGTTGTTTCTTAATTACTTTTACCCTATGATGAAATAAGGCATTGAAATAAGCATAAATAATTTAAAAAATAACTTGTTTTTAAAGTATAGTGGTGTAATCTATGATGTGATAATATGATTCATATTTCTAATAATATGATCCGTATTTCTTATTCTCCCTGTAACTCCATTGTTATTAGTAGTAATGATGCTTGTGGTAATAATGATGCTGCTCGGCCCCAGGAAATCTTTCTTTACAGTTTAGCATCAAATGACCTTGCAATAACTTTTTTACAACTAGTTGTTGCAGATGTATCTTTTTTATCCAGTTAATAAATTCTCCCTGAACTTTGTTTCTTATTTTTCATCTCATTGGATAGATTGCAGTTCCTCAGAAGTTACTACCTGTGAATAATTAAAGGAATTCAGTTTGTACATTTGATTGTAAAAGTGCACAAGAAGAAATAAAAATAAAGCTATTACAATGCTTTATTGCATAGATTACTTGATAGTGTGTTTGTTCATATGCCTGATAATGTTGAATGAAAGTACAGTTTTCACCATAAAATCAAATTATTTTCACACATTTGCAATAGATAATAAAGCAATTTTGACATCAAATTTCTTTAAGGATATCAATAAGAACTCATTTAGATGTCTTAGCAGATGGCTTTATTTTGATTAATTTTAATTTCAGTTGTTGTGAAGTGCAGTATTAGAAGCACTATGGTAGTGTTCCAGTTGTCTTATTTGGCTATATTTGAATCTTAGTGAGAATAGACTTATGTGTACTTTCTGGACTGCCTATGCTGACAATGTGTTCACTTGATATGTTATAAAATTAATGTGTGCCATTTGAAGTCTCAGACACAAGTAACAGCATGCTTCAATAACCCATAGTGTAAAATATAGTTTCCTGAAGACTGATGGAGTTTTACAGAAGTGACAGAAATGGAAAATAAATAGATATATCTTGATCCTATCAGGAATATTACAGAAACATTATCTTTTCCACCAGATATTTATGTGCATGTATATATAAATATATGTACACAAAGACGTAAGTATCTGTCTCTTCTCAAGTAAAAATGTTTTCATCTTAAATTATGGAGGTTTTACACATTGTTTTCTTTTGCTATGGTTTTTAGCACCATAGTATACTAAATCAATGGCTGAATTTATTTTGAATTAGGGATTAAGATTTTAAATTTAGCCTCCCCAGGCTGCCCAGGGAGGTTGTGGAGTCTCCTTCTCTGAAGACATTCAAAACCCGCCTGGACGCCTTCCTGTGTAATCTCATCTAGGTGTTCCTGCTCCAGCAGAGGGATTGCACTAGATGATCTTTCAAGGTCCCTTCCAATCCCTAACATTCTGTGATTCTGTGATGTGATTTCAGACTGTGATGTAGTAATGAGACCTATAAACAAGATTCACCTACAGAAGTCTGTGTGGAACAAGCTATAAGAGAGCAGACACACTGTGTGACCTCTTTTGAGAAATCTGTTACAGAGGAAGACAGTTTATAGTGAAAGTATGCATCAACCTTCATTGTACATGCTACTTGATGGACTGTTTTTTTTTTTTCCCACATCTTATCCAGAAGACGATACTGTAACATGATCACTCCACACACAACCTCTGAAGGAAAAGTGGGTAGTAAATCATAAAAGTAGAAAAAGTATAAAAGCATAAAAAAAAAATGATTGAACATAATGTATTTGGCCTTTTTTACCATAATTTGTTTGTGTTTTCTCTTGTATAGAAATTCTTAAGAAATTATTGGATTCAGTCAGATTTTGTATACTCGCATTTGTTATTGCCTGTCTTCTGTTACTGTTGCATAAAAGGAAGTATTAGCAGAATATTAGGAGGGGTCCTGCCTGAATTATTTGTCAATAATATTATCTGTTAAATATTTTGTTACTTAGAATAGAAAAAGCATTTGGAAAACTTTCAAAAATTATGAGTTGTATATGCTGGGAACATATTAATTGCAATTAAAAATAATTGGCATTAGTATACTGTCTTATATATATCAGGCTTTTCAAATATAAATTATAATTCACTTATTTAATCTTTGCAGGGGTCAAGTAAATGCTGTGAGATCCTTCTTTATCAATCCAGTTTTCACTAAGAGACATGATGAACAGTTTTAAATGTTTTTATTCAAGTGAAGAGGTTGTTGTTGAATTACAATGTTAGATTGGCTTTTGGGACATACCAGTTTAATATTCTAGATAGTTCTTGAGTTTTCCTTGTGTCTGTCTTTGTCCTCAATGTTCCCTATTTCGATATTGACTTATCAGACTATTTCATTATGCAGTCAGATTTGGAAGGAGATTAGTATACTAAGACTCCTATTCAAAAAATGAGATAATTTTCATAGAATTATAGGATCTTGCAATACCAGGTTGGAAGGAACCTCAAGGATCATCTGGTCCAACCTTTCTTGGCAAAAGCACAGCAAAAGCACAGTCTAGTCAAGATGGCCCAGCACCCTGTCCAGCTGAATCTTAAAAGTGTCCAATGTTGGAGATTCTACCACTTCCCTGGGGAGATTTTTCCAGTGGTTGATTGTTCTCATTGTGAAAAATTATGTCCAATCAGAATCTCCCCAGGAGTAACTTGTACCCACTACCCGTTGTCTTCCCATGTGACTCTTTGTAAAAAGGGAGTCTCCATGTTCTTTGTAGCCACCCTTTAAATCAGGGGTCCTCAAACTTTTTAAACAGGGGGCTGGTTCACTGGCCCTCAGACACTGTCGGGGGCCGGACTATAGTTTGGAAAAAAATGAACGAATTCCTATGCACACTGCACATATTTTATTTGCAGTAGTGCAAAAAAAAACAGGAAAAAGAATGCAATATTTAAAATGAAGAACAATTGCAATCAACAAAAACAAATAATATTTCAATGTGAACTATGGCTCTGGTGATTCACCTGATTCACAGGGGGGCAGGTCGAGGACGAGGTGCTGGTTCCAGCCCAGTCCCAGCGGGTGCTTGGTTTCCCCCCCAACTCCCGGAAGGAGGGGGGCAGGGAGTTCTGTAAATACCGGCGGGCTGGATTGAGGACCCTGGGGGGCCGTATCTGGCCCGCTGGCTGTAGTTTGAGGACCCCTGTTTTAAATAGTGGAACATGGTGATGAAGTCTCCTAAAAGCCTTTGGATTGAGGACCCTGGGGGGCCGTATATGGCCCCCTGGCTGTAGTTTGAGGACCCCTGTTTTAAATAGTGGAACATGGTGATGAAGTCTCCTAAAAGCCTTAATTTCTGAAGGCTGAACAAACCCAATTCTCTCAGCCTTTCCTCATATGGTAGGCTTCCCAGTCCATTGATCATCTCCATGGTCTTTTTTTGGACCCTCTGCAGCCTGTCCACATCATTTTCATATAGCAGGGAACAAAACTGAACACAATATTCCAGGTGTGACCTGACAAGCGCTGAGTAGAGTGGGATAATGACTTTATCTCTGCTGGTGGTGCCTTTGTTGATGCAACCCAGCATCCTGTTGCCTTTTTCATAGCAGCACAACGTTCACTCATATCGAGTTTGTTGTCCACCAGGACCCCCATGTCCTTTTCTGTGGGGCTGGTCCCCAGCTGGGTACATTCCAGACTGCACTGCACTCCTGAATTATGGCTTTCCAGGTGCAAGACCTTACACTTATCCTTCTTGAACTTCATAAGGTTCTTGTTAGCCCACTCTTCCAGCCTATCCAGGTCATTCTGCAGGGCTGTTCTCTTCCAAACTGTCTATTTCCCTACTCAATTTGGTATCAGCAAACTTCATCAGGGTATGTTGGATCCCATCGTTCAGATCACTTCTGAAGATATCAAACAGTATTGGGCCCAGTATCTGTCCTTGGGGGACTCCATTTCTGACAGGTAGTCAGTTTATTCAATATAGTAGAAAAAGTCAAATTTAGACTATGTAAAAAGAGTGATTACTGATGTTACTCTGTGGTGTAGACACTGATGAAGGCAGTAATTTTATTGTGACAAAAAGCCTTGTTAATTATGCTAGAAGTTTGAAATCTGGATGGAGTACCAACGTTTTATGGTCTACAGAGGATTTATGGGTACACATGCATGAAAGTGATGATTGAAACAACTAATCAATTCCTCAAATTTTGGGCAAAATATAATAGCTCTAGTAGTTCTTAGTTATCACATTTCTTATATTTAACACTAGTGTTTTATATCCACGTGGAGGTACAAATATTATCCTGAATAATCTCATTTTAAAATTGAAAACATTGATTGCAAAAGCACATCTCAGTTAAAATTAGCAACAGTTTTGTATGTAGGAAGAAAAAGACACTGGATTTGCTTGTATTTCCACTTTTCTGCATTTAAAGTGTTAACTTAATCATATCGTTAAAGCTTTCTAGAGCTTTATTGTTCACTTAATCCATCAACAGCTTTGAAGAAAGCAAAAAAATACCCATGTTTGTAAACTAATGTATATTTTTTTAATTCTGAATTCAAGGAGCATATTATTTTTTTATAAAACCTTCCCAAGACGACAAAGGTTTTATCTGTAATAAATTTTGAATAATAGAGAACAGATTTTTAAAATTTAACATGAAATCTTGAATTTGTCTTGGCTGCAAGGCAAGAGTGGCCAGCAGGTTGAGGAAGGTAACTCTCCCCCTTGTGAGACCCTGCCTTGAGTACTGCGTCCAGTTCTAGGGCTCCCAACATAAGAAGTACATTAACTTACTGGAATGGGTCCAGAGGAGGGTCATGAGGATGATCAAAGGGCTGCGACACCTCTCCTATGAGGACAGGCTGAGAGAGTTGGGGCTGTTCAGCCTGCAGAAGGCTCCAGGAGACCTTATAGTGGCCTTCCAATACCTGAAGGGGGCCTACAGGAAGGCTGGGGAGGGACTTTTTGCAAGGGCAGGTAAAGATAGAATGAGAGGCAATGTTTATAATCTGGACAAGAGTAGATTTAGATCAGCTATTAGGAAGGAATTCTTTCCTGTGAGGGTGGTGAGACACTGGAACAGGTTGCCCAAATAACTTGTGTATGCTCTCTCCCTGGAAGTGTTCAAGGTCAGACTGGATGAGGCTTTGAGCAGCCTGGTCTAGTGGAAAGTGTCCCTGCTAATGGCAGGGGGGTTGAGACTAGGTGACCTTTAAGGTCCCTTCCAACCCATACCATTCCATGACTGTATGATTCTATGAATTTGTACCTCTGGTAATGTCCTCTTTCTAGTAGCGATTGTATGTAAAATGTTTGAAGAGCATTTTCTGTAAGCATTAGGCAAAATAATAATTCCCTGATACTGGATTCAGCAGTAAAACAGTCAGCCTGATTCTACTAATTTATCTTACCTATTTAATTGTAAATGACACTTCAAATAAATAAATGCTTTTTTTTTTTTTTTTTAGTTAATCCAACTCTCATTTTTCAATTATTTGATGCAGAAGATGTCATTCTGTTTCCAAATACTTTTATCTAAAAGCTGTAATGATTTATTTAAATGGAATGCCAGAACTATCTACATAATCAGAGAACTTCTGAATCTTTCAGGAAAATTCCCTGTCTATAGAAGAGCTGTATTGTAGCTTTTGCTGAAACTTTCACTCATTCCCACAAATAATAACTATAACTCACATTCTTTTTAAATAATCTTATTAGAGTAACACCCTGAAAACAAGATCAGTGCTATAACTAGTTATTTTTTTTACTATTATTATTTTAGGAATACCACTGGAGCTGACATAAAAAAGAAACTGCTTTAGAAAGGTGAGGTTAAAATGAGCTTTTGAGGCAGAAAGCTTGGTACTATCATTTTCTGGAGTATTTTTACTATGGTGATATCTGGGTTCCTAATATGGAAACCAAAGAAAAACAGAACTGTAATTTCCCTCTTCTTAAGACATGAAAGCGTTTAACCTTAGAATCCATAATAGACAAAAAAATATAGAAAAAGAAATACTTTTAAAGATATTTAAACATTATTGTTGACATTTTCATTAATATTTCTTAAACTATACTTTTCATCTACCTGCTACTACACCGTCCTGTCCTACATGTATTTGCTAAAAGGTCCCAGTTAAATCAGCATGTTATGTAAAGGCATATTGCTCTTATTTTAATAATCACAGAATCACTCAATAGTTGAGGTTGGAAAGGACTTCTGGAGGTCATCTGGTCCAACTTACTTGCTCAGACAGAGCCACATAGAACCAGTTGCCCAGAATCATGTCCACAAGGCTGTTGAATATCTCCCAGAATGGAGACCAAACAGTCTCTGTGGAGAACCTATTCCAGTGCTTGGTCATCCTCACAGTAAAATAAATAGACAGATAGATAGATAGATAGATAGATAGATAGATAGATAGATAGATAAATTGTTTCCTGTTGCTGTGTAAACATATTATCATCCATAAATGTTAAACTGACTGACAACATGTAAATTTTTCTGTAACAAAATAAGAAGTATACACTACATTTAAGGTCATATTGAATAAAAATCTCCAGACATTCACAAAACCAATCCAACTTCCTTTCAGAAAGGAAGGAAAATTACAAATATAAATACTAAATTGTAAATGCTAAAGTTAGGATATAGAAGAGGATTTAAAATTAGATATTAAATATGCGTAGTAAAATGTAAAAATTAATATTTACAAATATTAAAACAATTTTGTCTAGAGAAAAACCAACATGTGATATGTGATTTAATTTTAATACAACTTTTGCATGAAACTACCATACTCAATAAAGTGTCATCCACATAAAACTAGTTTCCTCATGTCATCATAGGAACATAGGAGCTGGCAATCTCCTTTTGGATCAAGACTAGTTAGTGGTTAATTAGTAAACTTTCTGAGATATAGACAGTTTATAGCCAATAGGAAATAACTAAAGAAAACAGGACACCCACTGTAGAACCTACTAGCCTCCAGAAAACCCAGTCTCATAAGAACTGTACGCTTCTTTGGGGTTTGTAGTTATGGGGAAGGTCTTGGAGATCACCATCCACACCAAAGCACCTGCAGATCACTCCAAGTAACGGGCAAAATAAATAGATTAAATACTTGTCTACTCCAAATGGTTAGAGAACTTCTTCAGATTTATATCTTTTATATGACTCTATTCCAGTTCTAGTTCTAGGGGCAGAGGAACCTGAATTCATGCTAAGGAGTTATCAGTATCTGGTTTTGTCTTTATTATTGGAAATTATTTGAAAAACATCAAATCACAAGAAACTATTAAGCAAAAAAATTAGTTTGTGACTCCTTTCTCACTGTGTTTTTAAATCTCATGAGTCACACTTAATTAGACAACTATCTTCAGAAAAGATCTCCAAAATCCATTTTTTTGAGGGGACACCTAATATACAGTCTAGGCACAATATTCTTGCTGATGGTAGGAAATTTTGGGGAAGATGTATAATCTCTCCTCTGATTGAACAGAAAGCATAGATATCTAATATCCAGAACTGATCTACAGAGACAAGGAATTAAATTTTAGATGTTGCAATGCTTAAGGAAAAAAAAAAAAAAGTAGTTATTCTATATTTAATTTATATTAATAACAAAACCACAAATTATTTCTTCTTTAATCTGAGTACATTCAAAGCAGGGAGCTTTCATGCTTCAATACATCTTCAAAATGTCCTTTCTAATATATACACAAAATCTGTTCTTTCAATAAAAGATATGCTCTTGAAGTTTTCTTTTTTTTTTTTCCATTTCTTGTGTTACAAAAGAAGTTAAAGGTACAAATTTAGTTTTCTTTTCTTTTCCCTTCATTTTTTTGAAATTACTTTTTAATCAAAATTCATAAATGATATGTAATGTTTTTAAATTTTGAAAATTATTAATGTTATCCTATTAAAGTCCACGAGAATGTAAAGAAGTGATACAACATTATGAAACAAAATAATTTTAAATTATTTTTATTTTTATGTAAATATAACAGCATGGTTTTACTTTAATTATCTTTTTTTTCACCAATAATTTAATCACAATTTGTAGACTTTTCTCATCTAACTGTTTAGAAGTTCCATCCATATTTCATTAGAATTAAAATTGCTGTTTCATTGCTGGAACTCAGTTTTCCATCTCATAGGTAAAAGGTGCTTAATACAGAGTGTTAGTCTGTCACTATAAACTTCTGCACTTTCTGGGATGTACATTCATGTCCTCAGAAAATTAAAAACGTAATCAAAATTGTATTTTGTTATCTAGACCCTTTATACTTCAGGTAGCTTCTGATGCACTTTATTAAATGTCATTAGATGTTCTACCAACACATGGGCCATATGTACCAAGAAGAATTTCTGAAAGCTTATGTAGAGTTTAATTACATTAATACAGCCTTTCACAAAACTGAACAATCCTCTGAAAGCTTTTATCAATTACTTTTCGGGAATGTACTAGGGAGTTGCCACCACACCAGTGGAGGCAAGGATACCACAACTCTGCATCCCTTGGTCCAGACAATAGCTGAGCATGTATTCCCAGCAAGTACACACATATACAGTACACATATATGTTCATACACACAGCCAACCATACAGAATAGCACAAGCAAGAACACTCAGCACTCAAACACAAACAGCATCTATGTCTTTATCTTGTTCTCCTCTCTGTCTGATCAGGATGAAGGTCTGTTAGTGGGAATATATGCATATGTGTACATATAGGTGCAGTGTGGATCCCTCCATCAGCAGGACTCAAACACTTGGTCTGACCAGCAGCTACCCCTGGATCCCAGTATCTTCTCTGTCTTGGGGCCTCTTGGGCTCATGTCCCTGTGCACAGGAATGAGCTGGAGCAGGGTACAATTTGGACATCGCCATCTGCCATCACTCTTCTGTGCTCCTTTCTGTGTGTAGAGATTAAATTTTCTGTCACATAACCTAGCAGAAGGTAATGGATATATACTATATTTTGACATTTTTTTCTTAATAAGGCCTAAGAATCTAACCCTCTGGTTTACTAGGAATATTTAGGGCACATAAAAGCATATTTTTAAATATAGTTTTATTTATCAAAATTACTTTAATTTGTACCTTTGATAAAATTATAGGAAAATTGCAGTATAAGATTAAAATAAATAAAAATTGTAAGTTTAAAATACTTTGTTTTTTGCAGACAATAATAGTATCCTTTTAATGTTATAATTCAAGGTTTTTAATGCTATCCTTTTAATATTATTTTCAAATTTTAAAAGTGTACAGTTCCAAAAGAAGCCAACCAACCATCACCACCACACACACCCTTCCTCCAAGTTAGAAATATATTTCATTATGCTATTTAGGAAAGAACTTATCAACACTTTCTTCAGAGATAATCTTTTCAAGCTCAGAGTCTGTCAGCACTGCCTTTTTCAGGAAATACTTTAGAAAAGTACTAGGAACACTCCTGATTGAATTACTCCCATTGATTTTGGTAGGCTTTGCATCAAGCCCATAGAGTTCTCATTATTATAGTAAATTTACTATTTGATGAATAAACCCTGTGGACAATTTAATAAAAGCAACCAATATGTGTGTCACTTACTAACTGTGCAATTGTCCAAATGACTACAAAAGACTAACAGGCACTGGCTGTGCCACAGTAGACTATGTGGAAATCCTCTTTAGTCTATTATGGATTAGTGTTATGTGTATTCTGACACAGTGATAGAAAATAAAACATTTCTTATCTCCTTCACCATTTAGAGACTCTGTTTTGCCTTATTATCTTACTCTTTCTCTTTACCATTACCTCTTCAATGAAATGAAAGTACATCCAATAAAGTGTAACTTTCGAGACTTGTTTATCTATTTGTTCTATTGTCTTTTTACTCTGCCCCTATCCTTTATAATAATCTGAGTCTTTTTTATCCTTGTTCTCCACGTAATTTTTACTCTTGCTTTATAAATCTTTTGTGATGTTATTTCTTGTCTCCCATTTGGAACAGTCATTTTTATTTAGCTATAAATTTCCAGTGCAGTCATTGAAAAGCTAAAGCTGTTACTATTAATTTACAACAAAAAAAAGTCCTACCCACTTATATAAATTGGGAGCTTTTCTCAAGACATGTGAGTCCAGACATCTTTGATCCATATGAACTCAATGTTTTCTGCAAGTCCCTAGACCATTTTGTTCTCCCTACTGAGTACTTTCTGTAAGTGTGCAGCTTGTGTTTGCAAACAGGCAGGCTGGGCAAATTCATGTTTCCATGCAAATGTAGACTCATAGAACAGTTTTGATTGGAATGGACTTTTAAAGATCACCTAGTCCAACTCCCCTGCCATGGGCAGGGACATTTTTCATTAGATCAAGTTGCTTAAAGACCCATCAAAACCTGACCTTGAACACTTGCATTAATGGTGCATCCACAACTTCCACAACTGGGAAACCTGTTCCAGTGTCTCAACATCTTAACCGTAAACAACTTCTTTGTTAGGTCCAGTCTAAACCTACTCTCAGTTTAAAACTGTTGACCCTTGTCCTGTCACTATAGGCCTTAATAAAAAGGCTCCCTCCACCTTTCTTAAAAAGCACATTATTTATTGAAAGGCTGTAAAAAGATATCCATGGAGCCTTCTTTTCTCCAGAATAAACAGTCCCAATTCTCTCAACCTTTCTTCAGAGAAGATGTGTTCCAGTCTTCTGACAATTTCCATGGGCCTCCTCTAACAGGACCATGTCTTTCTTGTGCTGGGGATCCCAGAGCTGGATGCTGTACTCCAGGTGGGGTCTCAGGAGAGCGGAGTAGAGGGGCAGAATCACCTCCTTTCACTTGCTAGCCATGCTTCTTTTTGTAGCCCAGGATATGATTGACTTTCTGGACTGTAAGTATAGGTTGCCAAGCTCACGTCCATTTTGTCATCCACCACTAGCCCCAAGTACCCCTCCACAGGGCTGATGTCTATCCATTCATCCTTCAAACTGTACTGATAGCAGGGATTACCCCAGCCCAGGTGCAGGACATTGCACTTGACCATGTTGAACTTTAGGAGGTTCACATAGGCCCACATTTCAAGGTTATCAAGGTCCCTCTGAACGGCATCCCTTCCCTCTAATGAATCAACTACGGTACTCAGCTTGGCACCATCTGTAAACTAGCTGAGAGTGCACTCATTCCCACCTTCTGTCATTAATGCAGATATTAAATAGTATTGTTCTCTCCCATGCACACAGACCAAGGGAGTCAGGAGCCTAGAAACCCCCTTAAGCACCCCACAAGTATCTCACAACCTTCACACTCAGCAGATGGTAACTGCTTTATGGAGGGAGGTGTTAGCTGAGAGTGTTGCTGCTGTAAATTGGTGAAGCTAGTCACTCCTTCTATTCTCATAAACTTAGCCTATCTTAGCTACAGGCAAGAAACATAATATGAAACACCAAAAATAAAATGGAGGAGCTAATAAGACCATTGAGAGTCAAGTATTAAGTTTGCTTGGGTTTTTGTATAAATGAGAATTTTAATTTTAAAAAGTAATCACTTTATACCATACTATAATTTGCAGTTATAGTCTAAAGATTGACAGTTTTGATGAAACAATTTTGTTTAACATACCCGTTCCTTTTGCATTTATAGACTGATTTTGCCACTTTTGTGACAAACCCCCCACCCTCCATACAAATCTAGTGGGAAGGTGAAAACATGGTCTCGGGCCCATGCCCCCTCTGTACTTAAGCCATGAAGCTGCCACTATTTCTCTTAATTGCTTAACCTGGACCTGCTGCAGATCACAGGGAATGTTTGTCTCAGTGGCAGAAGATTCCTGGCCTGATGTCATCATATAAAGACATACTGTAAGGTAGGTTTTTTTTTTTTTGTTTGTTTGTTTGCTTTTTGTAACAATAAAGATGAAAGTTTCAGATACTAACAGAAATCTCAAAACAAGATTTAAAGTTTTTCTACTCATTCTAACAGCATTTAATGAACATCCTTATCAAAACTGTTCTAGCAGAATATCAAAGTAGAAGGAAAATTTGTGTAAATCCTATGTGCACCAAAGTCTTTTTTAAATCAGGCTGTTCCTCTTAACATAAATCCTTTCATTCACTCAATAAATGTCAGTCTTTTAGGATACTAAGTGTCATTTAGCTTTACAATGTCATTTATGCCTCCTGTTGCACAGTGCTGGGCAATGTATTTAACAACAATCCCAGTGTGACATACTCAAGATTGCAAGTGTAGTATGGGAAATAGCTTGTGCAATACTTCTTAACGATCCTATTAAGAACTGTTCCCCTGCAGTGAAATGCTTAAATAACAGTGAAATAACAGTCAATGCTTCCAGAAAGCATACCATAAATGTAGCAGAATGATGATTCTCTGAATCATTCTCTTCAGGGAGAATATGCTTTTTATGCATTCTTATAAAAAAGAAACAAAAAAAGGCTACATCTTCAAAATATTTTTATCTTCTTTTGGGGTTCCTTAGAAGACCACATCCTATTATTATTAGGACTTCAAGTATTTCTCATGTGCTGGAGATCGACTGGTGGTTCAGTGAAAAGGTAAGATCTTTCTTGTTGTTTGAGCTATTACCTTCCATCTCTTTCTTTTTTAAGCTGTTGAGTAAATTCATGCAGGCCACAATATGGTAAATAATAATAGTAATTCTACTGTTCCTTACTTTTAAAGAGAACAACTTATTTATCTGTCATTCTCACATCTCTAAATTGAAATGTCACAGTTACCTTGACTTCAGAGTGGCAAGATTTTAGCATCTCTGTTCTTTCTGAGTATATAATATTGAGAAATATATTGAATAAATTACTACTTCCTCCTGACTTTAATTCTTATGAATTTAGGAAAAAGTATAAGGTAGAATTAGGGCTAAAATGCTGTAGTTATTTATATTATGGAGGTTCTAAGGACTTCCTTTTTTTAAGCACCATGCTTAAAGTTAGAAAGAATAAAGGACTGAGAAAATCTAGCTATTTGAATAAGTCAATGATTCACATGTGGAAAGAAGGAAAAAAATAGACATTCATACTTTCTAAATGAGGAACTGAGGCAAACTTGGATTTTTCTCTCTGAATTTCAGACATCTAAACAGTAGACCTACATCAAAGATAATTGCCTAGACTCCTGTGGGAAACTGCTTTGACCTAAAGGGCTTAAATTTTCATCTCTTTAGCTCATAACATGTAGTCTCCCCTTTCAGTTCATAAAATTCCACCTACATGTCTCTACATACCACTGCAACTACCTTTTACTCTCATACTCCAAAGTATACTTAATGCTCTTGTTTTGCACTGGCAGGTTCTGAAAACATTGCTATGGCTATAATGTCAGTTTGAAGGAGGTGGTTGCAATTAATGCTTGAACCGCCTTTTCTTTTTCCTCCCCCATTTTATACACCTTGCTTGAAAATGTTTAGTTTATAATCTTATACTAGGGAACAAATAGAACTTAGTAGATGGCATCAGTAAAGTAGCCATTTAGAGAGCCATAAGCATTTCACAATAATGTACATGTACACAACTTTAAAAGTCAATTAGCTCTGCAACATCTGCAACTTATCAAAGCATGTTCCAAGCTGACGCTATTACTATAACAAATGAGAGCAATAAGACTGAGGAGATTCTGTGGAAACTATGCGGTTACTTTGGAAAAGGTTTTTAAAGGAAGCATTTGGTGCACTGGAGAAGATGCCAAGAAGAGGATCTTCATCTAGAGAAATTCTAATTTTTCTCTTAATTACTGTTCACTGGGAAGATGTTTTCCTTTCCTTTTTTTTTTTTTTTCTCCCTTTCTCCTTTGCTTTTTCGTTATCTTTGAAGGTAGCTTTTACTGCTAGAGTTACTGAGTGCCAATCAGATACAGGCCCCGCAAGTAAATTGTTGTAGATGTGACCTTGTCCCAACATCCTCTGTGGAACATTCCTTTTAGAGAAGGAGAGAAACAGCCACTTCTAGGGCCTGATCAATCTTGTCTTAATGTAGAAACCTAAAGCAGATCAGATTAATTACACCAGAAACGCTTGTTTTTCTTCTTTGATTTTAAAGCAAATACTTGATGATCACTAAAGATATAAACATATCCACTACAGACATCTGAACTTATATATTGTAGTGTATTCTTAGTACCTAAAATGTCCAGCTCAAAATAATCTGTAAACCACTTTCATGGTTTATGTCACAGTGTTTATGATAGATATAGTACTAAACATACGTGTTCCATTGTTTTGTTTCAAATGTATGCAAACAAGCAACAAACCAAAAAAACTTTGAAAAGTAACAATGTATACATTCTAGTTAAAATGTAAGGGTTTTACTTTTCTCAAACCAACATTTTGTTAATTAGTACACATTTTTTTTTATTACGTAGAAAATCAAATTATTTTGGTGTTAAAAATTTTAAAATTTGAATATTTTTTTTAATGAAGAAATTAACTTCTTTATCCATGGACAGCTCTGATCTTTTTTCTTAATAGAGTGTAAAGATCAAATTATTTCCTATAATGTGCTTTCATTTATTTAATACACTTCAAGAACAAGTTCTTTTATCTTTTGTGATTTAATGATATATTATTTTTTTCTAAGTGAAATTATTAATATGTTTTGTTATAACAGTTGATACTTGGAGAACAATCAATGAGGTACACAACATTTTGTCAGGTTAATGGCTATTTTATTCTTACGATTTTCTTTACATAAGATTTATTTTAAAAAAAAAAAAACAAACAGTTAATAATTAGGAAAAAAAGTGTCACCACAATTGAGAATGTCTGTAATTTATGATATCCAAGAAATAAGGGTAACAGCTTATTCCTCTGTCAGTATAAGCCTTTTAATATTATAGATCATACCATTATAGAGGAAGTTATCAAAAGAACAATGCTGTAAATTCTGTCACAGTCATGGAAAAATTGCTACTGAGACATTAAAATGATTTTTCAAAACATAGTTATTGATTTTCCTTTTGTCAGAAATAGTTTCTAGTTCCAGGACAGAATATCTGGTCAAAATCATCTGAAGATAGAAAACAGACCTAAAAAGCCAAATATCACCGTGGTAAGAAAACTCATATTGGACATCACAGAAACTTGAGTTCAAATTTCTTCTTTTTTGTATTTAAACCAAGCTTGGACTTCTACCAATCATAGTGGAAAGGTTGCCTTGATTTTGACCAGTAACCTCATACTAAGATTGAAAAAATTCCTAATAAGTGGTACAGATATGGTAAAACAAGATGTATGTCCTTGGTCCTGAGGAGCTACCTAGACTACTAGAATTTTCACCACCTACATTAAGGAAAAAAGGGGGGGATAAAAAAAAAAAAGCTAGAGAGAGGAGTGAGAAGATGTGAGAGAAACAACACTTGCAGACACCAAGGTCAGTGAAGATGGAGTAGGAGGAGGAGCTCCTGGTGCCAGAGCAGAGATTCCCCTGTAGCTTGTGGAGAAGACCATGGTGAGGCAGGCTGTTCCCCTGCAGTCCATGGAGGTCCATGGTGGAAGAGACGTCCACCTGTAGCCCTTGGAGGACCCCATGCTGGAGCAGGTGGATGCCTGAAGGAGGCTGTGACCACATGGGAAGCCCATGCTGGAGCAGGTTCCTGTCAGGACCTGTGGCCCTGTATGAAGTGGAGCCCACATGAGAGCAGGTTTGCTGGCAGGACTCGTAAATTCGTGAGGGACCCATGCTGGAGCAATCTGTTCCTGAAGTACTGCACACCATAGAAAGGACCCTTCCTAAAGCAATTTGAGAAGAACTGTCATTCATGGGAAGGAGTCATGTTGGAGAAGTTAGTGGAGGACTGTCTCCTGTGAGAGGGACCCCATGCTGGTGTGGGGGAAGGAGTCCTCCCCCTGAGGAGGAAGGAGCAGCGGAAACAACATGTGATGAACTGACCCCAACCCCCATTCCTTGTCCCCCTGTGCCGCTGGCAGGGAGGAGGTAGATCACAGGAGAGAAGTTAAATCCGGGAAGAATCCGGGAAGAAGGGAGGGGTGGGGGGAGGTGTTTTAAGATTTGGTTTTATTTTTCATTTTCCTCTTGTCTGATTGGTAATAAATTAAATTTTGGTTATTTTTCCCCCAATTTGGGTCTGTTTTGCCTGTGCCAGTAATTGGTGAGTGATCTCTCTCTATCCTTATCTCGACCCATGAGCCTTCGTTATATTTATCTCCTCCCTATCCAGTTGAGGAGAGGGAGTGATAGAGTGGTCTTTGGTGGGCATCTGGCACCCATCCAGGGTCAACCCACCACACTATCTCAGTGCCTCTACCAAAGACTGTAACTTTGGAAGCAGTAGGACCTCTAAAATCCTCTTTTGACTCTCTGCATATCTGATGTTCACTTTCTTTTCATATTCAAATTCAAGCCAGTGGAATATGAGAAAATCAACTCTACATTTAAAGAACTCATAAGACACCTGGAAAAAACTAAGTAATTTAAAAGACTACCATCTAATCTACTTTCCATACTGCACATGAGATTTGACTAGATTTTGACTAGATTTTTGAGAAGCTCTGTCTGAACAATCCAGTCAAACCTCTGAGAGTGGAAGTCTTGGTGTGGGATCTCCTTACTCATGCCAAGTTACTGACCTGACAGTAACATCCATTCAGTTTCCTCTGCTACTTCTATTTACCTCTCAAATGTAAACTCAGTACAGTTTTTTTAGCTCAGGTGTTCGTATCTGAATTATACGTGTATGAAGTTAAAAGAGACCATACCTACCCTGTTGTTTATGTTTGAGATGGGCTCATTTTTTTCTTTTACTCATAATCTGATTGGAGAAATTTTTGGCCACCTTTATTATCTTTCTATAAAACTATCTCAATGTTTTAAAGAACAGAAAAAATATAACCAGCTTTAAAATAATCCAAACATAAAGGAGTAGGAATTGAGACAACTCAGCATAGATTTAGGAATGGTAAATCATGCTTTACCAACTTGATAGCTTTCTGTGAGGAAGAGGATGGTTAATGTAATGAAGAAAGCATGGTAGACATAGTAGTATTCCTTGTTTTAAGTAAGGTTTTTCATAATCTCAGAAAATGGGTTGGATGAGCATTCTGTTAATGGGATTTAAATTGACTGGACTGTTCCATTCTGAGGGGAACGGTCAATGATTTTACTAATTGGCAGCCCTTTGTGAGCAGACATACACCAAGAGTCAGTCCTAGAACCCAATAACAAGTTGACACTGAATTAGAGGGAACAGTTAAAATCAGAAATGCCAGAGTATCAATCTAGAGAAACCCTGATAAATCTGAAGATTGGGTAGTTAGAAGAAACTTCATGAAGTTCAACAAGTGCAGTGTTCTTATCATTTCCCTCTTACTACCTCTGGAGAAGCAATGCCTGTAATAGAGTCTAGTTTTGCTGTTCTTCCTCCTATCCAGGCTGGTGTAAATAGGATGTTGAGTATCCAAGGCTCAGTCATTGAAGTGGTCAAGAACCTGGAGCATGTGACCTAAAAGGAGAGGATTGCTTAGCTCAGTGAAGCAGAGGCTAGGCAGCAATGTAAAACCTACTTAAATCTTGAAGAAATTAAGATAATGAAGCCAAACTGTTCTTGGTATTGACAAGCAAAACAGAAAGGGGCAATGGACGCAAATTGTGGTTTATGATGTTCAAATTAGACTGCAAAACAAAAAAAAATCTCCACTAGAACAGAAGTGCAGAAGCTCTGGAGCAGGTTACCCAAAGAGATCATAGAGATCTGCAGCATTCAATGTTTTCAAGTATTGGTTAGAAAATCTTGGCTATAATAACTTGGCTTAAAAGTTTACTCTCGGCTAGACTTGGCCCTGGCTGAAGTGATCTTGAGTGCTGATCTTTGGTGACAGTCCTGTTTCAAGCAGAAAGTTGGACTCTTAGATCTCCTGAGGTCTCTTTCAGTGATTATTTATATGTTTCTATTATTTTATGATTCTCTTATTTGTAGTTCGACTGTAAGAGACTGCAAATGTTTAAGGACTCCCTTGCTGACAGGAGAAGCTGTGAGATACTCCCGTACTGATAAAAGTTAATGTCTCAGCTATTTCGATTGAGAGTTTTTGCATAACAGCCCAAGGGAGGTGCAAGGCAGGTTTTGGATAGTAACAATGGGCTGCAAAAGAGGGGCTCAAGACCACCACCGTCCTCATTAGCATGAGGAAGATCATGAACTTTCTGGAACTAGCACCCTATAAGTCCTCAAGGAGGCCTAGCTGGGGGCAGGGACTATAAAAAGCACAAACCCAAAAGGCCCAGTGCACACCCATCACTGGAGGATTTGCACAGAACATCGGAACATCACTGGATCCAAGGGTGGTGACATCTTTTTCCGTTTCTTACTCTTTCTCTCTCATCCTTTTTCTCGTCATTTATTTTTTTCTCTCATTCTTTTTCTCTCATTATTGTTTCTCAAGAGTACAGGTATGATTATTTCCCTTGATTTTATCCAAAATAACACGGATACTACATTTGAAGTTGCACTGGTATGATTATTGTTGAAAATTGCAAGGGTACAGTTATTGTAGATTGAATTTAATGTTGCATGGTTATGGTTGTTACTGTTTACATCAGAGGTCTGGTATGGTTGTTGTTGTTTATAACATCAAAGATTGTATATTCCTCTGCCAAGTAGCCCTTTGTTCAAATAAAAGCCATTAACTCTACCTCTATATTGGTGTACCACCGCACCCTAACCCCTCTGAGCGGGACAAGACTATCCTGACCCAGAGATGACGTTTGAAGAATCAAAAGATCACCTCCCCTTAACCCCACTGCGCTGGATGGGACATTTTTTAATTGACGTAGTTGGCAGGATTTTTGTAAGAAGTGGTAGAGGGGTTCTGAGAAAACAGGATACCAACCAGGTGCTGGAAAAGGAGAGTCGATTTTCCATTGTCACTAAAAGCAGTGGTTACTTTTTTCAAAACTGCTACCTCATTGTAATGTAACCTTTCACCATGAGGAGCTACACCTTCACCTTCATGCAGCAAAATGTATGAAATGTTCCTCATAAGGGGAGAGAGAATACAAGAGAGAATTAAGGATAGAAAACACAGGTCCTTCACAGCTTGATATAATATTCTATAAATTTCTGTTAGGAAGAGAAGACAGATGATATAAACCTTGTCCAAAGGAACTCCAGATTGATTAGCCTAACTTCAGGGTAACCGAACAGTTAATTAGGAATTATTATTAACAAAGAATTAGAATTTAACAATTATAATTAATACTTTTCATAAATATTTGGTGAAAATTAGGCCTCATCAAGTACACTTGCAATCTATTTGATTCTGGACAGATTATAAATATATATAATAAAGTATGGGGACACAGAATACGTCTAATTAGAAATACTTAGTATTTTTTTCTATATATCTATCCAATTGAGTTAATCAGTACTTTTAGATAAAAAATAGGCTGACAGATCTACAAATGCAGTTGTTGGTAGTAATACTGCTCTTTTTGCTTTCCCGGTACTTTCACTGATACTGAGTTTACAAAATGCCTTTGCAGTAAAGTTTTAATCTGACAGACATTTATAGGCTAGTAAATAAAAAGTAGGTATAAATTTTACAGAGTAATCGAAACTATTCTGACAAATGAGCAGTGTTAAACCAAACATATTTTAGTAGAAGAATCTTGATATAATATCTTCGGTGGAAAGAACGTAAGCAATGATTTTAGGACTTGGAATGGCAGCTCAGGTTAGCAATGACTCGTAGAAGGATTTGAGGGTGTTCATAAATGACCATTTTCACACAAATTCTATATATAGTACTGTAGCTGGTATAAAGGTTAATGTAATCCTTCTGAAAATAAAAACAAAAAAAAAATCAAGAGGAAGAGAACTGGAAAGATTGTTACTAGACTATCATGTCTGATTCACATGATAAAACTTCAAGAAGAAATAAAGAAGAAACACAAAGCTTATTTAAGTTCCAGGAGAAGGACTTAGCTGTCAGATGTAAAGGCTTGTATCTGTTCATTTTGTCAAAGAAGTACAGGAAACATATAACCTGGTCTCTATGCACTATCTATAAGCAATCACAGTGTTTTTTCAGTCTTACGGATAACAGAACGACAGGGTCCAATGTCTTGAATCTGAGATTCTGAATGCATCTTGTCAAGTTCCACAGACTTATATATCTTCAAGTTCTTCAGGTGATCACGAACATGATCTTCTCTTACAATGGGAAAGACTTTGCTCCCCCAATCCCTGCCTTGTGGTCAATCAATTTAAGAGGTTTGGGCAGACTGAGGCAAAAGAGTTGTTGAGTACCTCAGCCTTCCCATCTGTTGTTAACAGTTTGCCAGTCATGATCATCATGGGAGATAAACTTTCTTTCACCTTCCTTTTCTGGCTAACGTACCTGTAGAAGCCGTTATTTTGATTCTTTGCATCGCTTGCCAAGTTCAGCTCCAGCTGTGCTTTGGCCTTCCTGACCCCATCCCTACAAAACTGGCCAATGGCCCTATACTCTCCCCAGGCTACCTGTCCCTCCTTCTACTGCCTGTGCATTTCCTTCTTGCCCTTTAGTTTGACCAGCAGGTCTCAATTCATCCATGCCAGTTTTTTGCCTTCCTTTCCTGATTATTTTTAAATTATTCATTATTATTCTATAACTGAATTAAATCTGAAGTAACATATCTGGTAGGCCTCCAGGAGTTTCTGAATACTGACAAACATTAGACTTTAACCAGATTGGGTTTTGTTCCCATAGGGTGACAGCTTTTTACTGAAATCCCAATTCAGAGAAACAGACAGAATGTTAGAAATCATATAAGCAATTTGGCATTGTCAGAGAACAGAGCTAATAAGATTAATATAAGGAGAGAAGGAATTAAAAAGAATTGGAGTAATTTTCAGATTAAACACAATTTCTTAATGTTTAATAGTATTATAATTCACAAATGTTTTTTTGTTTGTTTGGGGGTTTTTTTAAGAATTTTGATGTCACATCTGTCCAAGCAATAGAATGCTATGTTAGGCCATAATTGTTAAAGTATTATAAACTGAAAAAGGAGCTAAAAAGCACATAAACTTTTTATGTTTTAATGTGACATTTTATTTGTGTAAGTAGCAAATACATATTTAATAAATATCAATATTTCAGGACAATAGTCTTGCTGTTAATAAATGCACGGTATGTAAATAAAGATGATTGTCTTGTAGATGATGTATTTTCATCTTAGTTCAAAGTTTCAGTGATCTTATGTTTTTAAAATGACAAACTGATAGGGTGACTTATTTTGATTTATTTCTTATGCAGTGTTTCTTAATAAAGTGCTCAGACAGTAATCCATTATTCTTGCTATCAAAGTTTAATGAGTTGTCAAAAATATCTTGATTCTGAATAACAGTATCAAAATTATTCAGTAAAGCGACAAGCATAAGAAGTGATAATAGAAAGATTAAGGTTTTTTGTGGTCATTAAAAGATAAAAGAGATTAATTTTCAATACACATAAAGAGAAGAAGTTAAGATATAAACCTAATAACAAAAACAAATATATGACATTATTCAGAATTATCCTAGATTTACAAAATTATTTTGGAGGAAAATAAAAAAGAAAAAAAACCTCTATGTTTCAATCAAACTATTTGGTTCAATGTACAAACTAAACAGAAATATGACGCAAATAAAGTGATAAAGTCATCTACCAGTGTGCTTTGAGGTAGGTCACATTCATCTTATCCTTTGCAGCAAAATCTATTCATACGAAGACGACCTCCTGAGCTAATTGCTGCTCAGGGAAATAAATAATGTTTTTCTTTAAAGGTTCATAAAAAGCCATGAAAATAAAATGTGAGGCCATTTTTCAAATAGTCAATTTTTACCCAGCTCAGTCTATATGCAAAGCACTTCTGGAAACTGCGTCTGACTTATAATGTTTTGATAATCTTTATCCAAGTTTTGATGCATATTTGCTATCCTGACCTATGGAAGTATTTTCTAATGGTGGCATATACCAGGTGTACTTCACACATCTAAGGGGGTGGGGAGGAGAAGAAGATAAGATGGTTTTTCCTTTTGCCTAGAAAGTTAGTACTTTTGTGAATAGAATTCTGTATACTTAAGGTAGACAAGTAACTATAGGACACTATAAGACTGGTTTTAACCTACTAATCTTAAGCACAGTCTAAGCAGAATGGTGTAATTCTCAATTTTACCAATTCCTCGGGCCATGTTTACAGTCTAAACTCCATGTTCTTACCACTGGATTTCTACTGGAATCCAAACCAAATTAGGTGTCTGCATGGATGTATCATTTCCCTTTAATGAAACACTTTCTCTTGCTATGTTAGGAAGCCTTTTGTCTACTTATATCAGCCTTTTAAAAGACAAAGAAGCTTTTTGTTTGCTCAGAAGAAAATATAAGGGTGAGTGGGTTTTTGTCCCAATAACTTGCTTGAACAATGATGTCTGGAGCATTGTACAAGCATATGCATTCTTTAACTCTTTCATAATTAAAGACGTGTGTACCACAAACTGGAGCACAGGAAGTTCCATCTGAAGACGAGGAAAAACCTCTTTACTTTAAAGGTGACAGAGAACTGAAACTGGCTGTCCAGAGGGGTTGTGGAGTCTTCTTCTCTGGGGATATTCAAAACCCACCTGGTTGCAGACTTGTGCAACTTGCCCTAGGTGAACCTGCTTTGGCAGGGGGGTTGGACTAGATGATCTCTAGAGGTCACTTCCAACCCTGGTGATTCTGTGATTCTGGGGTCTCGCACTCAAAGAGTTGTGGTCAACAGCTCTATGTCCAACTGGAGACCCGTGACGAGTGATGATCTTCAGGGGTTAGTATTGGGGCCAGTACTGGTCAACATCTTTGTTGGAGACATGGACAGTGGGATTGAGTGCACCCTCAGCAAGTTTGGCGACTACACCAAGCGGTGTGTTGTGCTTGGCACGTTGGAGGGGAGGGATGCCATCCAGAGGGACCTTGACAGGCTTGAGAGGTGGGCCTGTGCTAACCTCATGAATTTCAACAAGGCCAAATACAAGGTCCTGCACCTGGGTCAGGGCAATCCCAAACATAAATTCAGGCTGGGCAATGAATGGATTGAGACCAGCTCTGAAGAGAAGGACTTGGGAGTGGTGGTGGAAGAGAAGCTCAACATGACCTGGCAATGTGTGTTTGCAGCCCAGAAGGCCAGCCATATCCTGGGCTTCATCAAGAGAAGTGTGACCAGCAGGTTGAGTGAGGTGATTCTCCCCCTCTACTCTGCTCTGATAGGGTCCCACCTGCAGTACTGCATCCAGTTCACAAACTATTTGAAAAAATTGAAACAGAAACTGTAGGAAAAAAAAAATAGAAGAAGAGAGAAGATGTTCACCAAGACCATAAAGAAGAGGAAGGAAAAGAAGCAGAGAAGGAAGCTGTGAAAATAGCAATAATACTTCTTCTTTTTCTTTTTTTTTTTTTTTTTTCCCCCTACAGTTTCTGTTGCAATTTTTTTAACAGGAATCAGAGGCATCCTCTCCTCCAAAATATCTTCCAGGTGATTTGCAGACTCTGACAGAGATAGTTAATTCAGTAATATTCCATAAAGGTATGAAGTCTTTCTTAATATAAACAAGGTTACACTTACAGTAACTATTTTGATTCTTATCAAGATAAGATTTGGTCTCCTTGAATCCATAAAGCACTGGCTTTTTATTGCACTCTAATGAAAACACTTCCCTCAGCTAAATTTACATGGACTTAGCTATCAATAGTTTGTGTCTCTTCCTACTTTCTCCTTAACCCTATTTTTATTGAAGGTTCTTATTCTGGAAAGGTCTATTTCTGGAAAGTTCTCTATTGAAGGATCTGTGGAGGAAATTCTAAGAGCATTCTATTATTTTGAAAATGAAGGCATTGGAACAGCTATCACTTCTCTATTTTCTTTCACCTTAGTTTTAAATAACTCAACTTTGTTTCTGTAGAACATTTATCAATTAATTTGATACCTGTTAGCTGCTAACCATGACAGCATCAGTTAGAGCCCCCCTGTTATTGCATATGAATTTGATTTTTCTTCCATTTCTTTCTGTGTTTACTATACCCTTGCCCTACTTTTCCTTAAAAACATTACTCTTCACACACCTAGTATTTATAGATTATGAAGGATTGAAAATTATCAATGTAAGAGATTAGAGATTTTTCTTGTCTCAGTTTTATTTGCTTTCTTCATATTTCTTGTTCTTTCCTTCTTTCTTTCTTTCTTTCTTTCTTTCCATCTTTCTTTCCATCTTTCATTTCCATGACTTCAGTTATTTTAGGCTTCCAGTAAAAATATGAGCTTGCTTGGAAGAATCCAATGCAGAGCTTAAAATAAAAAAAGGAAACACTATTTTTGGAAGATGGAACTCTGGTGCCAATTAAATAGCCTTAAACATTTGTTTTACATCATTGAACTGATCTAATTACCTTATGGCAGAAGGAGAAGCTCTGAAAGGCTATAATATGCACAAGTAAAAAGAAGCCATCTCATGTCTCATTTCAGCAAGCTCTGTTACTGATTTAAAAATAGTTTCTTATGCATTTATATGATTTGTGCATTCTGTGACTTGAATATAATAATAACTTATGCAATTAACCAACTTCTAACATGCCCAGTCATACTTATATAATGAAGATTGTATGTAACATGAGTGTCATATAAACAGATATTGGCAAAGTTTCTTGAAAACAGGGCAAGAAGTGCTGGCAGCAATACACATATAAACTGAGATAAGATGGGGCAGACCTGGAGGTGTAAATAAGGAGGGCTCCAGCTTTCATTGCTGAAGGAAAGATTTTTATTTCCAAAGTGAGATTTTAGAAATTGCATTATCTTGCCTAATGGATTTGCAATCCCTATACCATTTAGAGGAATGAAAAAATACCATGTGCCAAACAGTTGGGTAAATAATAAATTAATGAATCGTAGCTTATGTCTGTGTCCTGAGAGCTACATTGCTACTCCTACTATGCCAATGGCCATACTACTGGTTTGTAATATCCAAATGCTATTAAATAAATGTATGTGATATAATATTCATAGACTTAAAAAAATTCTCTTCATAGTTCTTAAAAGAGAATCTGTAAATAACCTGGATCTTCAGTTTACAGAAGGCAGCACAATTGTTTCAAAATGAATAAATAGACCTGAGATACCTATGTCTCAGAATGTGGCCCAGTGTTCACCAGGTGGTGATCTGTGAACCTGATGATCTCTCCAGAGCCTTTCCAGATCTATTTTCTTTGATTTTACAGTTTATATATTTTCACAGTGCCTTGCTAATGTACGAATACATTCAGAAAGATACACAATCCTTTCCTGGAGAACATGCAGCCAGACTAAAGCAGAGGAAGCTGAACGGTCAGATGACCTGCACAGTGATATAAAGCACTTCAGGAGGTAGTTATAAAATTAATACCAGACTCCACATTATTTCTACGTGACCTTATTATATTGCTTGAGCTGTGCTAACAAATAAACAGCAGGATAATCTTTATTTTGTCATTTATTCTGCTTGTAATCTTTTTCTGCAATTAACTAAAGTTCTTATTGGTTATATTATAATAGCTTGGGTGCAAGTAAATACTAATGCTTTGCAGTATTTGCATTTTGTTTTGTCCATCTTATACTTAGAAACTGGTCCTCATCCTGAAGCAATGTAGAAATACTAGAATTCTTCTTTAAGGATAAAACAAATCCTTATTGTAGCTTGTAGGAACATGATAAATGATTTACACTACTGCTAATGTAACATGAGACTCTGGAAGGTTCTGCATGAACCCCACACTTGAGTAAGGGAAAAGGAAAGGGCTGTGATGGGTTAATCTTCACTGGCTGCCAGGTGCTCACTGACCCTGTCTCACTCCCCCTCCTAAGCAGGACAAGGAGGAAAAATAAGATTAAAAAACTCATGGGGTGACATAAGGACAGGGAAATTGTTCATTAGTTACCATAATCGACAAAACAGACTTGACTTGGGGAAGTTAATTTAACTTATAGTCAGTTAATAATGGAGTAGGATAGTGAGAAATAAAAACAAAATTATAAACACCTTCCCTCCACACCCATCTTCTTCCTAGATTTACCTCCTACTCCCCCACCTCAAGTGACACAAGTGAATGAGGAATGGGTTTTGTTGTCAGGTCATAACACTTCAAACCTTCCTCCTCAAGTTGTTCCCTGCTCCACAGAACACAGTCCACTAACATTCTTTAGTGTAGGTCCTTCCCATGGAATGCAGTTCTGCAGGAACTGCTCCAGAAAGGGTCCTTTCCACGGCATGCAGTCCTTCAGGAACAGATTACTCCACTCTAGATCATCCATGGGCCACAATTCCTGCCAAAAATCTGCTCCTGCATGAGCTGTCCATGGGCCGCAGTGTGGATATCTGCTCTGAGGTGATCCTCCATGGACTCTAGAAAGACAACTTGCTTCACTGTGGCCTTCTCCCTGGCTGTAGGGGAATCTCTGCTCTGGTACACGAGCGCCTCCTACCCCTCCTTCTTCAGTGACCTAGTTTTCTGCAGGGATGCTTCTCTCATTTTTCTTACTCCTCTCTCACTTTTCTTACTTCTCTCTCACTTTTCTTACTTCTCTCTCACAGCTTCTGTGCAGCATTTTTTAACCTTTCTTAGATATGTTATCACAGAGGTGCCCTTAGCGTCGGTGATGGACTCTCTCACCAGCAGCAGGTTTGTTTTGGAACTGGCTGGAACTGGCTATGCCCAACATGGGAGCAGCTCCTGGTCTCTTCTCACAGATGACAAGACTGAAATAAATGTTTTGGACTGATGAACATTAGTGACCTATCCTGGACAGATGAAGAAGAGAAGAGTAATAGAGCACTAAGAAGCAAAACTGTTTAGAAGTGACCTACCACTATCTTGCTGCATTCTTCAGTTCAGTTCCTCATTAAAGATAAGGGAATGTGAAAAGATTTGCACAGCCTGTCTTAGTTTTGCTGTCATTGAGATAATTTCTACAACTTAGGTTTGTGCATGCATTGTACTGAAGAAATCCAGGATCATTGGGAAAGTTTTATTTTGTTTCCCTTGCATAAAGCTCTCAAGACTCCAGCTTTGTACAGACGAAGCCTAAGGAGTGGAAAGCTCTTATAAATCCCCATGTGTCATGATTTGGCATGAATTTACTAGAGAAATAAATGCTATCAGGAATTATTTTCAGGGCAGAATTGTAGTTTCACAGATGAATATTAAAGAACAGATGCTGTTAGTGAATAGTAGAGCCCAAATCTTCTAGAGTGTTGTGGCATATTGCTTTATCAAATAGGTACTGCAGCAAAGGGTAATACATTTTTAGACATTGTTTAAGTGAATATCAAAAATATAACAGAAGGACTGGACAAAAAAATAATTTTGGAAATGTGGTTAGATCATGGTCAACAAAAATAGATATTTTGCAAAAGATTTCAGATGAAACTAGGGGGAAAAAAAGGAGGGAAAAATAAATTTTAAAGAAGAGATATAGCTAATTAATGAAATAACTGGCTAAAGGGGTGAAGACTATAATTAATAGATAATGTTAATTACATCCTAAAGCCTACAATTCAGTGACAATTCACAGATAATATTCCAAGAAAAGGAAAAGTTTGCAAGGTCACCTACATCAAGGGAGCTGATTTAGACTGGATTGAGTGCACAGAAGGCTTACAGAATAATAAGGATAATGGTGAGTTTGTCTTGTTGGAAGAAATAAAAGCTTTGGCTCATTAAACCTGGAAAATTAAGGTCTAAGTCTAAGATGACTGTTCTATCTAAATATATTGGGGGCCTGGAAAAGCGGAAAAGATAAACATTAGGAAGATATGTGAGCTATTTAAACTACAAGTAATAAGAACAAATGAGCATCAACTGGCCATGAATAAACTTAGAATAGAAATTAATTTACTTCTTTACTATCAGAATTATTATGGAAAATTCCTAATGGATGGGAACATGTTCAACTATTGTTAAGAAGCTTGCTTAATTTATAAACAGCATTGTATGGCAAGTTTGCCTATGAAAGCAGAGGACTACAATCAGCATCTCAGGAAGCCTTTCCCAGTTCTACATCCCAATCATCTGACAGAAGAGCAGGTCACAGTACTGTCATGTCACTCTCATCTGCAGCATATGGGCAAAAGTAAGGATTTCACCCCCTTTCCCAAAGCATGTATATGTCTCTCTGAAGCAAGTAAATAGTGTGCACTACAGGTACTGTAATTCATTCTTAATGTTCCTGCCTGAATTATTTGTCTTAATCTGTTTGAGACTCATAGTGCATAGAGTTTCTCTGTGCATCTTCTATAGCCAAATTATTGTGTTACATGGAAGGTAAATTTCCTTGAGCTTGATGTAGACAAAGTATTCCTTCTTCAGCTCTGTGCAATACTTAGTATATACTCGTCACAAATTCAAAAATTCCATGATAAATAAACAAAATCACAGTCCATATGTAAAACATTAAGTAATATTAAAATAATATATTAGTCACATTGTAAATCTATTGTGAACAGTCCGTAAAAGTATTTCCAAGACTGGAAAAGGGTATTGTAGCTTACGGATTAAGGATTGGTTCTCAGATTGGGTATACATTCATAAAAATGGGATGAAATTTAACAAGTCAAAATGCTGGATTCTGCACCTAGAACTGAGTAATGCCAGACAAAAGAATAAATGGGGAGAAGACTATCTGGAGAGCAGCCCTGCAGAAAGGGCACTGGGGATGCTGATCAACAGCAGGCTCAATGTGAGTCAGCACTGTGGCAGCCAAGAGGGCAAACTACATCCTGGGATGCATCACAGCATAACCAGATAGTCAAAAGAGGGGATTATCCTGCTGTCATGGTGAGACCTCACCTTGAGTGCTGTGTGCAGTTCTGGGTCCCACTATTTAAGAAGGATGTGAAGGTCCTTGAATGCAACCATAGAAGAACAAAGCTGGTGAAAGGGCTGGAAGGAAAGTCCTATGAAGAGAGGCTGAGGAATGTGGACTTGTTTAGTTTGAAGAAAAGAAGGCTAAGGGACAACCTCCTACAGCTTCCTGAGGAGAGCAAGTGGAGAGGGACGTGTTTATCTCTTCTTTCTGGAGTCCAGTGATAGGATGCATGGGAATGGTTCAAAACTGTGCCAGGGGAGGTTTAGAATGAACATGAGGAAGCATTTCTTTACTGAGAGGGTGGTCAAACACTGGAACATGTTTCCTAGAGAGGTGATCCATGCCTCAAACCTGTCAGCGTTTAAGATGCATTTGGACAATGCCCTTAAAAACAAGTTTTAACTTGTTGAACTCTGAATTCCTCAGGCAGTTGGACTAGAGGATCATTATAGGTCCCCTGCAATTCAAATAGTCTATTCCATTCTATTCTTGTCGAAATCAGTTTAGTATTATATAAATAAAAGGAAATTTTTAATCAAAAAAGACACTTCAATTTGCTTATTTTAAAATCTCACTTGTAAACTAAAGCAGAGCGTTATAATCAACTGGAAACCGAATGTTTTTCAATGTTGCCAAATATAAGTATAGGACCCATAAAAAAAAAAAAACTCCCAAGAGTGTCCCTGTAGGATGAAGGATGGTGTAAATTTCTTTAATCTTTACCTTCCCCTACCTGTAGACTAACTAAAAAACTGGAGAGATAAATTGTCTGCTTATGATATATTAGGACAAATACTGCAACTTGACCTTAGCTAAATATATTTTCTGATTTTTAGGAGTGCGCAAGTAGTTTTCATAGTGCTAACAATAATTGAATTTCTCATGAAAGCTTAAAATAATTTCATGTTTCTCCTTGATTCCAGTTAAAAATCTAGTTTTCTAAGTAGTCATGTAGGAAGCAAAGAAAAAGATTCATCATAAGCATAGCAAATCTAAGACAATGTCACAGTAGTAGAGTAAGTCATGGACGCTGAAGGAAACTGAGTGCTTAGAACCAGATTTAGTAATTATACTATTATTTATTAATTTAATAATTATAAATTTAATTTTATTGTATACAATTGCAGTTGTCTTCGAAAGTCATTATCAGTTTTATATTCCATGAGCTAATTTAGATCTATGAGACAACTTTTCTGGTGTTTTCATTAAACCTCAAGGGATATTTTCTGCTTGTCTGGAAGTTTCAGAATTTCAGGAGACTTTTCTTATTTAGTAAATACTAATACTGCAAGAAAGAAACTAAATAATATAAATCCTGTATACCTTCTGTCATTCAGTATAAAACCCCTTAGTCTAGCTTTCAGAGAAGGGGCTCAGCAGTTAGTATTTGTTCTACTAGTTCTCAGCAGAAGAGATCATGACCTTGGGGTAGACATTTATTTTCTCTACTTGAACATCCCTAGCCATAGAAAGAGACATTCTGTTTATTTCATTTTCTGCAGTCATGAAGACTAAATTCCAAATAAAGCATTGCATGTGGGTATACAGTAGGGAAAATTATGCATGTGTTTTGTTGCTCCTGGACTTGATTATTTATATATTTGTACTTTTTTTTTTTCCCTTGGTCTTTGATAAGTAAACTGAATGTGGAAATTCTCCTTTTCTTTTTAATGATAAGATCTATAAATTTGTGTTACTGCATTTGCAGCATAACTGAAAACCATCAGAAAAGCCATCACAGAAGACAACAATTGTAGGCAAATATAAATTCTGTCACTGAGGTAATGTAATAAAGAAGATACTCCTTTGCTAACCTTAACAAACAACTTCTAATATAACCAAACACCTGATTGTACATTCACTGAGATTCTCCTGTTTGTTCAGCAACTAGCTTCGTAATGGCATGTGGACTATAATTAAAGCTGGCAAGTATTGTTGCTATGCAAATGACAAATGTGTTTGACACAAGAAACTTTGAAAATGAGGTGGGAAGAAGGTACCATAAAAAATAGGCATCATGATGATTATTCTGCACTGTCATGTTTTGAGCTATCAGTCTTTGATTTGACCACCTTTACTTATGAAGGTAAATTTTAAAAAGCTCAAAAATCCAAGAATGAAACATATTTTCTTCTTTTAGTGTTTGAAAGAAAAACTGGGTAAAATAAAATATTGTTCTTCTAAATTTTGATTATATAATAATTTGTTTCAGTTTTATTATAGCTAAACTTTAATCAGATTCATAAACTTCTGGATTCTGCTACACACACTACAAATTCAATTACAGCAAAAGTAATAAGTTTCTTGCATTACAAGAGGAGTAACTAAAGGTTTGTATGAATCTATCTATGGTAAAATTTTATTTTGGATCAAAATTATGCAAGCACAGTAAATCCCTTAATGGCCTCCACTCTTCATGGCTGAAATAAAATTAAAAGGTGCACCAAAGAGTACTATTTAGTGCTTCAAGTACTGAAGCACATTCAGTCCATAGGGTCAGACCAGAGATGACAAAATAACTCACATGGAATGAATGTAGTGTGTCAGTCTGCAGGACCACCACAATCTGGTAGCCTTCTATGGTGTCCTCACCAGCTGGGTAGATGAGAGGAAAGCAGTGGATGTGGTCTACTTTGATTTCAGCAAGGCTTTTGATAGCGTATCCCACAACATCCTTGTAGCAAAGCTTAGAAGCTTTGGTGGATTTAGAACTGGCTGACTGGCAGAGCTCACAAGGTTGTGATCAGTGGCACAGAATCTAGTTGGAGGTCTGTAACTAGCGGTGTTCCCCAGGGGTCGGTATCAGGTCCGGTCTTGTTTAACATCTTCATCAACGACCTGGATGTAGGGATAGCATCCACCCTCAACAAGTTTGCTGATGACACAAAGTTGGGAGGAGTGGCTGACACACAAGAAGGTTGTGCTACCATTCAAGGAGACGTGGACACAGTGGAGAGTTGGTCAGAAAGGAACTTGATGAGGTTCAACAAGAGCAAGTGCAGAGTCTTTCACCTGGGGAGGAATAACCACATGCATCAGTACAGGTTAGGGGCTGACCTGCTGGAGAGGAGCTCTGTGGAAAAGGACCTGGGTGTGCTGGTGGACAGAGGGCTGGCCATGAGCCAGCAGTGTGCCCTTGTGGCCAGGAAGGTCAACAGTATCCTGGGGTGCATTAAAAAGAACGTGGCCAGCAGGTCAAAGGAGGTTGTCGTCCCCCTCTACTCTGCCCTGGTGAGGCCACATCTGAAATACTGCGTCCAGTTCTGGGCTCCTCATTTCAAGAGGGACAGGGATCTTCTGGAGAGAGTCCAGCGGAGGGCCACAAAGATGATTAGAAGCCTGGAGCATCTGCCTTATGAGGAGAGGCTGAGAGATCTGGGACTCTTCAGCCTGGAGAAGAGAAGATTGAAAGCAGGCCTTATCAATGTCTATAAATATCTGAAATGCGGGGGCCAAATGGATGGGGCCGGGCTCTTTTTGGTGGTGGCTGGGAACAGGACAAGGGGCAATGGGCAAAAACTAGAATACTGGAAGTTCCATACAAATTTAAGGAAAAATTTCTTTACTGTAAGGGTGGTGGAGCACTGGAATAGGCTTCCCAGAGAGGTGGTGGAGTCTCCATCTCTGGAGATGTTCAAAACCTGCCTCAATGCTTTCCTGTGTAACCTAGTGTGGAGAGCCTGCTTTAGCAGGGGGGTTGGACTAGATGATCTTCTGAGGTCCCCTCTAACCCCTACGATTCTGTGATTCTGTGATTCTGTGAAGAAGGAAGTAAGGGGGACATTCCATGGGATGGGGTTTGTCTTCCCAAATCACTGTTACATGCGATGGAGCCCTGCTTTCATGGAGATGTCTGAACACCTGCCTGCTGATGGGAATTGGCAATTTATTTCCTTGTTTTGCTTTGCTTTCATATGCAGTTTTTGTTAATTTATTAAATTATCTTTGTCTCAACCCACAAGCTTTTGCACTTTTACCATCTGAATTCTCTCCCCCATCCCACTGGGAGAGTGAGCAAGTGAGTGGCTGTGCTATGTTGAGCTGCCTACTGGGAGTAAACCACATTAGGAAAATTTGTTCTCTAGTGTTCAGTGAAGAGTTTTACTGTACAATACCCAGCATGACTTTTTTTTTTAATATGTTTGGTTTTTTTTTTTTTTTTTGAGGACAGCTATCAAGGGAAGCACAAAATTGCAACTGCAGAAGCAGATGGTCACATGATGAAAAGTTGTTACTGAAACCTAACATAATACCGAGTACATTTTAAATGTAAATCCTGATTGTGTTAAATAGTGGTGCCAGCTGTTTCAGCCTGCAAACTACTCTTATTACTGTACCCTGGGAATCAGCAGGTGCTACTTTCTCTGCTAGTATCAAATTATTAAATGGACTTTTCAGCTGTCTGTAGCTCTGGGACTAGCAACAAGTGAGAAAATGGAATATGAAAATGTGAAGAGGGAAGTGTGTTGATGGAAAGTTTTAGTTTTACTAAATGAAAAAAAGAAATAGAAGTTAAATTCCTTTCCCATTCATCTTTCCATAACTTTTTCTACTTCACATTTACCAGTGCATAATTTTACCTGTAAATATGACTAAAGACTTTTTACAATAATCAGATGTAAAATGTTACATAGAAATTTTAATTTATTCTATAAATGCCACAAGCACAACTGGCATTTTTCTACAAATGTCATAAAATCTGCATTGAATTTAAGATCAAGATTAGGAAAAAAAAAAAAAAGAAAAAAACACACATCCAAAAAACCCCACCAGATTTTCTCCTTTAAACTGGTATTTGTCATTGTTATCTAGCAATTCAGAGAGGTTCCAAACAACAGTAATTAAGATTTTTTTTTTCTTTTTTTTTTTTTTATGCTGTGCAATATTATGTCTGGTAATAACACTCTTGTACAGGTCTTTCATTTTTTTTTAGGAATTATGAGGAATTCACTAGAATATAAGTAGTGATATCAGAAAGTGAAACTCCCGTCTTAAAGAATGTTACAGAATAGTAATGCACATAGTCAAGAATAAAGTTTCATATATTTTATCTCTTCAAGAAAGAAATATGCATTTCTTAAATGTAAGCTCTGTCAAATAGAATGTGTTTGTTTGTTTTTGGGTTTTTTCTGTTGTTTTTTTTTCCCGGGGTAGGGGGGGGGAGAAAAAGTGTGGCTAAGAACTTTATTGTTTTACAGTTACAACTTCTGGGATGCATAAGGGGAAAAAATCCCAGAACACAATCACAATATCCTTTTCCTTCTCAGTCATGGTTTAAGCAGCTTGCCTAGTGTCATAACAATTTTGTCTCTTTCTTTATGAATTCAGTGTTCTTGTCAATCACATTTAAGCACACTGCAATAGTGTCAGCTTCTATTTTTAGATCTTTCATGCCCTGAAGTAGAGCATGCTCCAAATATTGTATGCAATTCCATACTAATGCTGTTCTGAGAATCTAGAATACGGATCAATCTTGGATCCATGTGGAGATGACATGAAGGCTTTGGCAGTGGAATGTGTTTCTACTTAGATCTGAGCATTTGCTTATTTGTTTATTTGTTCTTTCACAAAAGTAAATACAAAAAAAATGTATGTTAGGAGGGATATAAAGTATTTTTGAATACAGACTGAATGTGACTAAAATAGGTTCGGTTAAAATAGAAATAATAAAAAAGTCAGCACACCTTTGCTAAAGGAAATGTTCCAGAAAAGTTGAGATAGTGTGACACTCAAATGAAACTTTTGAGTTTGAATTAGTATTTTCATTTAACAAGAGAAAAAGGGGAAAAGAAGAGAGTTTTCATAGCTTCCAGTATGAAACTAAACACTATTTCAGTTCAGCAGTCATATATGACATCAAGATAGTATGTGCAAATATGCTTTGTAAAGATTTTTTTTCTGTTTGTTTCTTCAAGCTCTTGAAAGTACATTTGGTTTGACCAGAACTATTTTCTGTGATTTGGCCATTACCCTAATAAATCAATTGTTTGCTCTGCTTTACAACCAGTAAGTTTTCTGCACAATGAAAGGAAGCATTTTCTTAACAGGTATCATACTCAGCCCATATTTTGGAACATTATATTTATTGGTTTTTTGCTTAAAATTAGCCTATGGTTAAAACAAGTCATAGAAGGGAGGATTGCAGAAAAAAAGATTGACATTTTCTTTATGCAAAGAACAGAGTGACAACAGAGTCACAACCTATTGGTGGTACAGTTGCCAAGATTCACTGTTGAATGTTGACACAGCTTGGGCACATCAACTCTTCAAGAAGCACTGAGAAAGAATAGCCAAAAAATGTATCTGATGCTCGAAATTTTATGATATTGCTTACATACCTGTCTCTCTCCTTTTATTTTTAAAATTCTGGAAATTAGAATTTTCAGGGAGCTCTATTAGAAATTCCTTTTATGTATTAGGCAAAATTAAAACTGCAGATCAACTTAGCTGAATATATGACAGAAATTCTGAACATAAATACATTTTCTGCCAAAGCAATAAGCTTGCTATCTTATAGTGTGATATAGAAGGCTCTTGAAACTTGTTGGCTTTACATTGCTCATGCTGGATTGGAGAGGTTAATGTTGTTTTACTGGCATAGATAATTCAGTTTTATTTCTACTATATGAGTAATTTTTTTTCCAAAGTAGCCCAAATCAAAGCAAAAAAAAAAATCAAACCAAACCAAAACAAAACAAAATCAAACCCCAGAAAATTTCTTTCTGCATATTTTAGAGTGGAGATTTCTGAATTATTGTTTTCTTTCATTTTTTCATACTATTTTTCAAGTGAAATTTTAATTAAAATATATGTATTTAAGGCATATATTCAAGCTCAAACATCTTTGTGAAGTAAAATGTATGCTATGGGTTGCATTAAATGCCTTTAAACGGAATTGAAAAAGACCTAGGAATTACCATTTTCATTGACTAGTATGATTCTATTACATTATTTTATCAGAACCTGTAACTGAAACAGTACAATATGTAGGAAATCAAAACAGCATCTCTGGATATTTTTGTAACTTCCTGTTTTCAATAACACCTTTCAAATATGGGTATTTTTTTTGTTTACATTTTTCTTATTCTTTTAACTGTTGACTAGTTTTATCTCTGATTCTTGTGTTTCATTTTGATGACTAGATATCTGAGTTACATGTCTATCTAACCAGACCCTTGTCATTTTTATTATAAATATAATCTAACTAGATTCTTACTATTGAAATGTACATGATAGGGGTCTTTTTGTCCCCTGAGTGAACATTTGAAAGAACCTATTCTTAATTTTTAATATTTTGTGTGTGTTTTAAATTATTTTCAGTTTTTCATTCTTGTGTCACTTTTCTTATATTCTTCCTTTCTTCTTCCTCCTACAGTGTGAGCAAATTTAGTATAAAAGCTGAAATTGAACATTTTTATAAATAATGTTACCATAGCAGCAAAAAGTAATTTCAGTTTATTACCTACAGTAAAAATAAAAGGTGAGTTATGCAGGATTCTTATCAGCTACAGAGAAGGTAATCAGACAAAATCAGTCTGCATCAGTAATGAAAGAAATACACAAAACCAAATCTATAGTGGTGAAGAAACCATCCTATTACTTCCTGGGAAACTAGAAGCTGCTTGAAACATTAGTGATGCTACTGCAGAGATTACAGAAAAAATGTTCTTCTTTGTAACATTCAATATTAAAAAAACAAAAAAAAAAAGTTATCTGATGCTTTTTTGTATTCATAATTTATATAATAAACAAGAGATTTCTTGCTGTAGCACCTTAGGAGAAGTATCATATTTGTTAAATACTAATTTGTCTATCAAGATATTGAAAGGTTATTTTTTGTCTTTTCCTGCTAGTTACCATGTGTAGTATGAGTATCTGGAAACATATTTACAATAAAGAATGATAATAGTATTTGATTTTAATATTTTCTAATAATCTTTCATTCTGATCACAGAGTTAATTTCTAAAATTCAGGTTGTAAATTCCAGCTTAGAGTTATCATTGAAACAAGGACATTAATGAGACATTACTGGCCAAATGGAGGTACATTTTGAGTGCCACATGGATTAATACAGGCTTATAAATGTACAACAAACTTACTGTGAAAAATAATACATATTACATCCATCCCTTCTTAAAGTTTCTACTGGGATAGTGACATGGAAACTGCAATATGTCTTTAGTGGACAAAGAGACACTATATAGAAGGGATACTTTAAATGAATATTATTTTTGCAAGGAATCACTTGATTTTCAATTAATCAATTTTTTACCGATTACAGAAATTTGAGGGCTCATGAATTATTGTGTCAGATTCCCTGTGTATAGACTTCCAGTCTTTGATAATCTGTGGAGAGTAAATAATTTTTTTTCAGTAAGAAGCTTTAAAACACACATTATTCAGCTGCATACATATGCGTTTTCTACATAAAACAGAAACAAAACCATATATGGGGTTTTGTTCATAGTTCAGAAATGTTCAATCAAGGTAGATTTAAATATTCAATACCTTTGTGCTGGAGTTCTTTGTAAAGGTGATGGGTTGGGTAATTATCCTCTTCAGGACTGCTAGCAGAAAAATGTTTATTTGGGTCATCATTAATTTGTTTTCCAAACATGACATATTATCATTTGGAACTTTCAACTGCTATTAAATTAATACTTTTCCTTGCAACTCGGCACTGAGGAAGGTATGCTGCTAAATAAGAGCTGCCAGAATTTAAGGATAGCTCTTACAGGAAGATGTAATGAAAATACTCAATTTCCATAATTTCCATTCTACTG
>NW_010294596.1:0-14522 GCF_000700745.2 Antrostomus carolinensis
AGAAATTTTTCACTGTGAGAGTGGTGAGACATTGGATCAGGTTATCCAGAGAAGTTGCAGATGCCTCCTCCTTGGAAGTGTTTAAGGCCAGGTTGGATGAGGCTTTGAGCAACCTGGTCTGGTGGGAGGTGTTCCTGCTCATGGCAGGGGGATTGGAACTATATGCTCTTTAAGGTCCCTTCTAGTTTTATCCATTCTATGATTTTATAATTACATCAATCCCATATATAAAACCCTGGAGTAATGTTCTCCTACATATACCTAAATGCAAATGTGTCAGTTACATGTTTAAAAAGCTCCTCATTTATGAACTAGAATAGGAAAATTTTTGTGAGCTGAATGCTCATTAATAATGGAAAGTGTTAGCAGTACTATTCTAGGTTAATATCAGATTATTTTAAAATCATAAATCATGCACTTTCCATACTTATTCGCTTGCATTTGTTTTAGCTTTGAGAATAAATGCTCTGTTGGCATCTCTGTGATATTTTCTTAATAGTATCTGACATAAGCTACTGGTTTTGTATGTTTTCATTAGATTTTGTTTCTTACATACCCTGCATTGTTTTCTAAGATCACTTAACTGATCAGCTAAAAGGGAAATAGTTTTGGGTTGTTTTTTTTTTTTTTAAATAGAGACTCTGGTGAGCATGGCCATTAATCCATAGTCACGGCTTTCTAAGGAGCTCTCTGCTTCTCCAGGAGCCTCAAAAGTTTAAGAAACTGAATCAGAAAATCTAAGAAAATTTACCTCTTGAGTGTGGTAAACAGCTGTTCTTCAGAGAAGTCCAGCAGTTCAGCAGTTTGTTTCTTCTGCTAGCAAGAAAAGGTTGAGTATTTATCTTGTTACACTAACTGCTGGAGTCACTGGTCAGTTTTTTGTGAACTTCAGTGCACATTAGCATTGCTGAAAGATGGCAGGCTCCCATAAATATCTCTCTGTGTATATATGAATACACATATAAGTATATGTATATTCATATATGTAAATACATATATATGCATGAGTATAAGTGTAGTTATTTAATGCTCAGGGACTGGCTGGAAGTTTCAAAAGACTGAAATGCTGCTTCTGTAATTTATCACTTTTAATTTAAAAATAGTAATGGTGGCTTACCCACAGATGCTCACTAACCGACCTCACCCCCCCACTTCCCCCCCAACCACTGGTGGGATGGGGAAGAGAAAATACAAACAAAGGGGTTGATAAGCAAACATATAAAATATAGTTAGATTTTAGAAAATGAGTTTAAGATTCATTTCTTTTCCGTATTAAGAGTTAAATTTTAGAAAATAAGTTTAATTTGTTTTGTCTGTGTTAAGTGGGAAACTTTTACAATAACTAACAAGCTATTCCACGCTATCAGCAAAGGCCTTGCGGTGCCTGGTATGCGAGCAGTCTGGAGCAAGATAAGAAGGAACTGGTATGCAACACCTGCAGTCTGAAGCAAAAAGCTGGCTTTATTTTGCCTAGAGGTCTACAAGGGTGCTAACAAGCACCAACAGGAGGCAGTGTGCAATGTGACTGGGAGTGAACTTATGTTAAAAATTTCTTGGAACTAATTAGCTTAACCCAACCTAAATTTAATGAATATGTATGAGTGTGTACTTTAAATAATGCCTTTGTAAAAGAGTGGGTGAGCAGGGCATTTTTGGAGCGATCCACCCTGTCGCCCGCCAGCGAATAAAACATACCTGCTTTATAACTCTCTACGAGTTGTAAGGTTTGATTCCGCAGATCAGGGTCATGAATTAGAATGAGGACAGGGATGGCTCCCTCACTAATTCTGGTCACGGGCAAAACAGACTCAACTTGGGGAAGAAAAATAAATTTAATTAATTAACAATCATCACATTAGAATAGTGAAACATAACAAACACATCTTACAATACCTTCTCCCCACCCCTCCCTTCTTCCCCCGGCTCAAATTACTTTCCTCCTGATTTCTCTACCTTCCCCTGACCAGTGGCACAGGGGGACAGGGAATAGGGGTTGCAGTCAGTTTACCATTGCTACTCTTTCGAGCTTGAGATCCCTCCTGTGGGCTACAAGAGTCCAGGAATAAAGTGTTCAACATGGGCTTCCCATGGAACCACAGACCTCTTTGGGCACAGCTCCCGGCTCCATCATGGGGACATCCACAGGCTGCAGATGGATGTCCAGTCTGGTGCAACTCCTCCCCCCACTCTAGGGGTCATGTGTTTCCCCCTGGCTCTAGGAGTCTCCTTGCTCATTGAATGAGCACTCAAAGTCCCAACTGCCCTCAAGCACAGCTTTCTGCTACAGCATGGAGTCATCCATGGCCTACACGTAGATATCTGCTCTGCCATTGAACTTGCATGGGCTGCAGGGGACCTCATTTATCTTCTCCCATACCATGCATTTTGAACTGGGTATCTAAGGTTCTCTGTCCTCCCGTCCTCATCCTTCCTCCTGTCAATGAAGCTCTCTGTTTAGGCTGATGGTCATCTTTTGTTTAGGTCAATGGCCTCTCCCTCAGCTTCTCCCCTCTTTCTTTTTTTCAAAACCAGTTCTTCCCTCTTAAATATTGATTCAAAGAGGCATTTCTCTATTGCTGATTGGCTCAGTCTGGTCTGGAGGTGGGTCTGCCTTGGAGCCAGGGGAGTTCCATGAAGCTTCTCAAAGGGCCATCACTGTAGACCCTTCCCCCACTACCGAAAACAACCTCTCTCACACAAACCCAACACAACAGTGTTTCACGTAATACATTATTTGGTCTCAGGTAAGTATTTTGACACAATTCATATATTAAATAAATATCTGTAGCATGACATATTGGTGGCTTTATGTAGCATTATAAGAGTATTGGAATTTAGATCAACTATTTATTTACATTTTTCTTAGCAATGTAGTTTTAGGTATTTGAAAGGTTTAAATAAGCAGAAGTGTTAGAATGGCATTAAAAAAAGAAATGAGAGCGGTATAAAGATAAATGATACAATGGATACATGTTTAATTTCAAACAAAATGAAGTAGAAATGTGGTGGTTTGGGTGGATTCACCCTTTTGCTTGCAGCTTGCAGCCAAACACAGCCTGCTCTATCACCCTCCCCCCTCCTCACCCAGGGAGTAGGGGAGGGAATTTGGAAAGAAGGGCAAGGACTCACGGGTTGAGATAAAAACTATTTACTAATTAAAAGAAAATGATAATGATAACAACAGTAATAACAGACTATACAAATGAGCGATACACAGTGCTCACAGCCCACAGACCAATTCCCAGTCTGTGCCAGCTAACGATCCTGGAGCCGAGACAGTCCCGAACCGAAACTCCGGAAGAGTGAGCCCGAGCGATCCCTGAGAGAATGTGCCGTCTTCCGGTCAACCCTGGTTAATATACTGACATGACGTGATATGATATGGAATATTTCATTGGCACAACCAGATGCCAGTTTTGGGTTTTGCTCCTCACTATGCTTACCCCCCTCCCAGTCCTGGTGCAGCTGTGAAACAAACACTGTGGCCTTGAGCTGCAGTAACTAAAAACATTGGTACTTTATCAACGTTCTTCTCATGATAAGTCTGAACTGAAACACTGAAAGTAAAATACTACTCTTCTAATTACTAAAAATTAACTCTATCCTAGCAAAACAAGGACAAGAAAAATACTTCATAAAGGAACAATCTACTCATTTAAAAACCAAGGAAAATTTAAATATGATTATCAAGTACGTTGAATGAATAAACACATTAAAGGAATATATTTCTTGCTACTTGTTGATACTGAGGCCATATTTAGAGTGATATCTTCAAAAATTAATGTATGTAAGGGAAATACATGTGACAGAAATAAATTGACTCAGTACTCTAACCATGCATTAAAAAGATTTCAGATACACACGAAAGAAAATGAAAGTAGGTGTTATTTGATCTTTCTTTTTTTTTATCAGTATACTCTCCTCTTGATTTCTTGCATATCTTCTGCTTCTTTTCTACTAGGAGATTAAAATATAACCCTCACTGGATATTATTATGACTAATATATTAATGGCTTTTGAGTATAGACATTCCCGTTGATAGATCTTCACTAATCCACAATATTCCTGCCATTGCAAAGGCTGGACTATTCACTGCTCACTCTTTGGTTCATCATTAAGTAGCACTGCAACAGTATATTGAATGGTGATCCTCGTTTCACTTTTTTTGCTTTTTTAAATGTTTCATTGGTTGGGGTTTGTTTGTTTGTTTGTTTTTCTTTTTTAAGATAAAACCTCATTCCCTCCACAAAAGAATGGTGATGTAAATACCACATCATTTGTGCTTTAAAATTTTCCCCTGCAGTCAATGCAACCTACTCAATAGGTTTCATGTGTCCAAGTCATCATTTGACAGGTGCTCAGAGGCTTTTGTTGAGCGTGTTGCACATTTACTGCAACTGTCTATTCCATTGACCTGTGACTGTAAAATACATTTAGACACCTTGTGCACAATTTAGAACCTTTTACACATGTGTACACAATACACAGGCTTTCTTCGGATGGTTGATAGAGTTTAGAGCATTTAGATGACAATTTGGTGGACAAATATTTAGCTTTTAAATTTGAAATGCGCTGTGTGAAATTATACAATACATTTGACAAGTGAGAGCTTCAAAGCATGGTCAGTCATTCAGTTATTTAGTCTTTGCATGTGTCTTAAAGTATTCCTACATATTTTACTTCTTCATGGGTTTTTTTTCAGAAATGTAAATAATAATTACAATATGTAAAATGAAAAGCATTTTTTAAAATGAAGTTTTCATTGAAAGAAGTTATATCAAAACTACTTTTGAAGACTGGTTGTTAATCATCTCAATGCATGAAGAATGTCATTTAAGGTATTCCTGAGCAGTTATAGAATCTTTCTAGTTATACTGAGTAATTTTTAAGTAGAAAAGTAAGTTGTTCCCTCATAGCTGCACCATTTCAATTATTACATATATTGTTCCACACAAATATTTGTTGCTGATTATGCCATGAAAGGAATACCTTATAACCCTATAAACACTCTGTAATATTCATGTCTCAAACACTAATCATACATTTAAATTAGATAGTTCTTTGTTAAGCAAAACTGATTTTAAACGTGAATAAATACTTTTTAAAATTTAGCTTAAATATTTTTAACCTACTTTCCAGCATGACATATATTTAAGTTGGATTCATTACTATAAAATGATGTGCATAAGTTATAGCTTCATTTTGTGCTGATGATAAATGAAAACCACAATTTCAGTATATGCACTTATATGAATAAAAACCGTCCAGAATTTTATTATTATTATTGGGAATAGTCAAATTGTCTTGTGCCACACATAAACCAGGAGATTTAATGCATTACTAAATTTATACTTATAAATACTTGCTTGATAATGCTCACAATCAAAAGTGAAGCACTCCTAACAGGGAATTATGACAGAAGTCATTTTCCATGAAGATGAAGATGAACATATGCCAATGACCATTTTGATATCTTTTAATGTTACATTTTGATAATACACTGAGGAGCCATTCACAAATAATTTTCAGGTAATAAGACATGGAGCCATTACAAGCCGCTGACGAAGATCTCAAGCATGTCCTTGTATACATTAACTACCTTTTTGTTTTTCATTGCAACAGATACAGCTATGAAAAAGTATTGTCTTTAAAAAAAACTCCTAACTCCAGGAAATTGTCATTAGACCTGTAAATAAATTGCTGGCTTAATTATGATTTTCCTGTTTATTCTTGTGTTTCCAATAAAATATAATTAACATAAAACTAAATTAAGTGACTAATACCTATAAAATTATATTTCTATGTGAATTTTAAATGGAATGCAGCACAAGTGTAACACAAAGACAATACAACTTATAACTTCCTGCACTACAGTTTATTCAGATTGTAATTTCAATTTAATTTTAATTCAGATTTAATTTAATAGTGTAATTGCAATGAATGATGAATATAATAATTAAACTGATGCATCCTGTGTTGCTTTGTCTACTTCAAATGATTTGAAATTCTGGAGTGGAAAAAAAAGAAAAAAATCTTTCATACTCAACATTATAAATAAATCCAAATTATAAATTCAAATTTATGAAATATTGTCCTTAATTTCTGTATGAGATATATGGGCTCCATAAGTATATGCATATAATAACTGTAACTATAATATAACCATACATCTGATCTTATATGCATCATCTGATTTGAGTTCCTCAAAAATTCAGTTTTGCAGATGAGACACATATAGCTCCAACAGATAGTTGATTATGTAGAAATGTGTGTGTATGTGAAGTTAATGTCTATTCCTAAACTTTGTCATAGTTTAACTTGGCTGGCAGCCAACCACCACACAGTCACTTGCTCACTCTTCCTCCACCACAGGGAATTGTGGAAAGAATTCAAGGGATAAAGGTAAGACTGCAGACTAATAAAACATGGGAAGCAGGAAAGGTCCTTAATTTTCTGAGCCACAACTGAAACCATCAGTATATTATCAACATTCTTCTCATACTAAATCCCATACTGAAATCAAAACATGGCACTATTCTAGCTACTAAGAAGAAAATTAGGTCTATACCAGCTGAAATCAAGGCAACTTAAGAAAGAAAGAAAGAAAGAAAGAAAGAAAGAAATATAACAAGTGATCAGTCGCCAAGGCCCAGTGGCACTGTCAGACTTGTTTCCATACTGCTAAGGGACAGTCCTTTGTATGTCAAACTACTCAAGGAAAGAGTTATTTGGGAGCAATATAAACCTAAGCCAGGAGGCAGCCTAACAGGTAATTAGGGTTAATTATCAGGAATGCAATACAAGAGCTCATTCACTCAACATCCTTCATTTAACAATATAGATGTATGCCATGAGATTACTTTAAATTAGACACCTAAATTCATTTCAGATTAAAGTACTATGCATTTCTAAGGGTGCCTCTAGCTGAATGGGGCTGAGTCTTTTAAAAGTCAACAGAAGACAACAGGAAATTGATTGCCTGTCTTCTTTTGTTCTGAATAGTGGACAGTGGTGGGATTACATAGCTGTAATGCTCCATTTGAAGTGAAGGTCATGCATTATTGAAGTTACAGTTAGAGGCTGGATGTTTCAAGACTGAACTGGACAAAGCTCTGAACAACCTACTCTGAATTCAGTGCTATGCTGGAGGTTGGACTAGGCAACCTCCTGAAGTCCTTTTCCAACCTGAATAATTCCATGGTTTTATTATAAAACCATCTAAAAGAAAAAAAAAAAGTGTATTACTGTTTTTTGCAACAATTTATTTTTAAAATGAGATAGAATACAAGTGGAAAAATACTATAATTAAAATTTCATATCATTTGCAGACAGAATTAACTGAATTCAGCATTTGTTATTATTTGTAATCCAAAAACTAATTCATAGTTCAATTATGATGGGTTTTTTTGGAAAGGAACTTTAATTTGTTATCCTTCAAAATATTTTTTTAAAAAGGAAGAAGAATAAGTATTGTAAAAATTGATCATATTATGTAACATTATGTATTGTATGGCATATTTCTATATTTAAGTGTATATTTAAATAATATAATCTGTAATATTCCTTACTTAAAATTATTTTTGTTAATGAGAAAATTCAAAATTGAATGCATATTTAAACCTATAAAACCCAATTATATAAAAAAAAAGAGGTAATATTTAACAATAATAAAAACCAAACAAAATTTTGTGATTGGAAAATCAACAAATATCTTTACTATAAAGAACTACAACCAGGCTTGATTTATCATTTTTATATTTACATGATCCAAGAGTTCATGGTTCTCTTGAATCAACACTAGCTGCAATACAGCCATGAATCCAACCCTTTAAATTTCACTATATTTTTGTCCTGCTTTATTTACTTTATCTAGATGATAGTGAATTAAATATTTTTTTCAATTAATGTTTTGAGTGTAAGATCAAATATAACTTTGAGAAAGTCTGTTTTAAAAGGTCAGACCTAACATACCATCTTAAATTTTTGTACATTTATAGTTACAAAAGTAACTAATGGGGAAATAAATAGTGATCAGGTGGTAGGAAAATCTGATCTGGAAATGACAGCAGTTTCTATCCTTGCAAAATCTGCCTGTGACCCACAGACCTGGAAGCCACCTTAAAAAGTCTCACTTTTTTCTTTTGTTTTTCATTTGATTGCTTCATTGTTCATCTCGTTTCGTTTATGTTGAATTTCCATTCTGGTCAAATGACCAGCAAAGGCAATAGACTGAAGAATCCTGGAATGGAGAATATTGAAGGAAGTTGAGATGAAGGAGCTTTCACTATTTAGGTCAGGCAACTGAGACCTGATGGTGAAAGGGGAATAAATGGGAAGCAAAAATCAATCAAAGTTTTGGTCAACAGATATGGGAAAAGAGGTTCTGACTCACTGGCCTGTTTCATAAAGCTGCAGCTTACTGACTGGGACTAGCAAAAATACAGAATACTAAGGGGTATTTAGAAGACACAGGGTTGGACCACAAGGGAGCTGCCAGAAAGAAGATGTAAAAGAGATGTCGTGGAAGGTATATGTAAGGGTATGTGGATGGAGAGAGTCTTTACTCATTTAAGGGTGTCTGCTCAAGGATGTTTTCAGTACAAAGGGAATAATGAGAAAGGAGGAAAGCCATACACAAGAACATACAGAGACACGAACCTGACTGGCAAATGGTAAGGTATAGAGTGATGAGAACCAAATCTAGCCAGTCAAACTAATTGATAAGGGTATTTTGAATGTGAGAATGTTTATTTCAACAAGATTGCCTGATCGGTGATCTTGTCAAATAGGACACCAAGGAAAAGGGGAAAACCATCAACAAAACATTTGGAGGCATAGACTTGACAAACATAATGGAGACAAAGCCAAGAAGCAAACATTTGTCAGTCACATTGACTGAAGTGTGAGAAATGACCTTGTGAATCACAAAACTGCAAGCAAACCGTGACTTTGCAACTGGTAGGGATACAAACTTGAGGGTACAGGATGTTGGAGGGGAGTTGGTGGGACTGTGCCAATGATGAGGGAAAGGATAGCAGAGAGGAATAAAGGAGGAACAGACAAACAGAAAGTGGTACAAGAGGGTCTGGTCGTGTGTAAATTGTAGAGGGTCAGTACACTTGTCTGATCAAGTCCTGCACATGATCACTGCAGTCTGAAGTCCTTTTTTCTTATTATATCCTTTCCTTTCATTATTGCATAGTAGGAGAAAAATATACTTCTGTGATTTGGAAAACAGACCATGTAAGTAAAGGAGGGATGCTGGGTAGCCCAAAAACACTTGCCAAAGAATGCTCCACCAAGAAAATCAGGTTATTTATTTATATTTATGGTTCTAAACTGATATACTTAAAACTGAAAAGCAAGGTTAATAATTTTAATTTACTGATATTTAAAATAGTGTTATTATTTTAAAGGACTGACCTAACAAATTTGAACATTACAGAGACTTCTTTTCCCTATTCCAGACACATACTCAGAAGTATTAAATTGTAACAGCAGATGTTACCTTGGCATTTTTATCTGAGTTTCTTGAAAATGGGAGATTTAAAGGATGGTTTTCAAGATTAGTAAGATTTTTTTTTATTTTTTTTATTTTTTTTTTTCCCCAAAAAGCTGTTCTGTGAAAACCCCAGGGGGTAGACATCACATGGAAACATTTGTAAAATTGTTCATTGATTTCTTTCTCAGAGGTAAAAGGTTCTGCACTCACTTCCCTGCACTCTTCTTTAATTCAAAGCATTATGCAGAAGAAACCTTAGGAATAAAAGGCTAATTTTTTCCCTCCTCTCTCATCACCTGGACATCACAGGGCAAGGTCTGTCAGAGAGCACAGTCAGACCTCTTTCCTTTCACTTATTCTGAATGACCAGTCCCTACTGCCTGTCCTGCAAGCTCATCTGTCATACATTTAACATTCTGTTGGAGATTCTCTAGCTGCCAAAAAGTGGTCAGTTTTCCTAATTCTCAAAAATGTGCACAAAAGCCTCTGTTAAAAGTATAAGGGATTATGATTCTCTGAACTCAGATTTCATCATCACCCTAATCTGCCATCTCTTGTGCTTTGAAAGAACACAGGGTAAGAAGGAATTTGGATGACTATAACTACTGATTCCAACAGGTATCTTGCTATTACTATCCCACTTTAATTCTTACTTCTTTGTTACAAATTCTCTTTATACATGCTACAAGTCAATTTTTTTTCATCATGGAAAATAAATGTCATCCACTTTGCTACATGTAAACTCTTATATGTTACTAACACATGTGGCTAGTTCCTTAGAACTGACTGTGACAACTCCCCTTAAATGAAACTCATTCTGCTTTAATACGTATTCTAGACCCAACTGAAGTTCTCATTGTCCTGTTGCAATGTGTCTTAGCCAAAGATGAACAAAACTTTGCTTTACCTTTGAAACCTGAGCATCTAGAATATTAATTTCCTTCTTAATAATCCTTTACATTGTTCCGTTGACCTCCCAAGGTATTTGGAATAAGCTCTGGAGCAATTATCACATCCACAAGCAGTTCAGGATGCTTGAAGTTTAAGATCCTTTAACTAACATAATCTAACCTCTCTATAGGGTGAAAATTTCCATAGTTTCACAAATTAATGGATGATTCTTCTGCATCTTCATTCTGACTTCTACACAGACACATACATCCCTCTCATTTTTCTATGTATACCATTCCTCCTGTGATGATAATTTACTATTTTCTTTGCAATTTTAAAATTTTCTTTATGACTTTCCTTTGAATGACTGCAGCTTTGGGATAATGTTCAGCCTTACTGCAACTGCCCTCCACAATTTCTCACCCTGAAGAGGGAAAGCACACCAGATACATGTCATCAGATATCATGAAGATTTGGGTATTTATATTGCTACTATGACCTCACAATATACAACTGGACATTTTCCTTATTGTTTCTCTGCTCTTCTATAGTTAAGCAGTGTCATTATCCTGTTTTATGTAGTCTTCTAAAAAACAAAGAGCACAAAGAATTTATTTGTACAAATTCTAGTTTTCTGGAAAAGAAAAAATAAGAAACAATTTCTGGTTTAATCTCCTGTTGTTTCAATTGCACTGTATTTAATAATTTCCAAAATGTTTTATGACTCTCATTTTCTTCAAGAAAATAATTGTTGATTATGTATGTTATGTGATTCTTCTTTGCTTTCTATACCACATTGTTGAGGAAAGATACTAACAGGATGTTTCTATTTAGGGACTTACAGCATGTCAGTTTCTGCTGTATCATTATTAACCTCTTTTTTTTTTTTCCCTTTAGACTTATAATTAACAATTTAATTATCTTTTTCTTATCATCAATACTAATTCAATAGTTGCTGACTGAAGAACGTCACTTGATTGGCTCCTCTGATTTCTTGGATATGACAGACTTGTTGACTCAGTCGGATACTGAGCTCAGTTAAGTCAGACTAAAACTCTTCAAGTTTCAGATGCAGAAGTCAGGAAATCTAAATATACCTCTCTAAAAGCTGAATATCTATGCTTTCTTATTTATCCAGACTATTTACACTTAAAGAGCCTACACTAGCGTTTGTCCTAGAAACAGTCTGAAGATTATAGCTACATCAGTTTATATTTGACAGTTAAAGCCATGCAATATGAATCCTACCCCTATAATGGAATCTAACCTGTTAGATTTCACAAGGACAGTAGAACATCCCTAATAACCAACTAAATTAAAGAAATAAAATAAGCTGCAGTGGTAACTGTGGCAGTACCTCAACAGTTTCTAAGTCCTTTGGAATTGTTTTTAATTACTGTTAAAAATATTATCCCTGTTAGTATTATAAATTTCTCAGCCTAAGATATGCATAAAATATGCTGAATGGTTATACCAGAAGTGTTTCATTTCAACACATACTGCCTCACTTCATCTTTTACTGCAGATACCAACTTTGCTGATCTGCTTAAAAGAAAATATGCAGTAGATACATTATCTCAGCATCAGTTATGTCCTCACATCTTCAGTATATAATAGAACTACAATGGAAACATTTTTTTATTACAGAGATTTCTCCAGATTCTCTCTCCTGTCCCTGACATATAACTGTCCATTTCTAAGAATCCCTGGTCAAATATTCAGCAAGGGAAAAGACATTGTGATGCTTCATTCTTATTTAGTTTAATAGTTCTTCCTTTTGTCTGATAATGATTCTTTGGTGACTTTTAATTATATTATTTCTCTTTTACCTCTTTCTGTACTTTTTATTTATATGTTTAAGTGTCTATGATGCTCCAAATAGTTTTGCTGCTCCTAACATGAATATTGAAAGGTTCCATAAAGGTTAGTAGATTATATCTTTTTTGAAGGCACGGAGCTGATCTGGAATTTTATGTTGACATTTTTAGCAGTACAAGACAGGAGTTTATGTTGCTTTCCAAACACTGGAAGACTTTAGGTCTTAGGATGTGTTTGGATGATGTATCTTCTGTCTTCTCTGGTAAGTACTTCCCATAGGTATGAAGGTCTGCTGAAATGAAAGGAAATATTATATACTGGCTGAAGTAAATTTCATCTTCTTCTATGAATTCATGCAGCACAATATAGAAATGCTGAAAAAGTAAAAATGTGATTGATGTAATTAAAAGTATACTTTACCATCTCTGAAACGTAGAGCAGAGTTCAGAGTAACTAGACCTCATCCTCATTAAGACTTATGATAATTAATTAAGGAATTAATTCAGTTTTTCTTTCTGAAGTGTGACAGTATTTTGCTTTCAGATTATTGCAATGTTGACCTAGTTTACTTGGGACTACCAGTCTACAATTCATGTCATGTATCAAGTCCAGCAGACAGTAATAAATTATCTAGCAATTTCTGAAGGTATTTGGAAGGAAGGGAAAAATAACAGTCCCCAGTAGTGAAATAAATCTTCAGTGGATGTAATGAATGAAAAACATCCATAATAAAATATTGTATTGGGTTGTGGGGGAGGGGAGATGTTTTTGGTAGTGGGGGAATGGGCTACAGTGATGGCGCCCGTGAGAAGCTTTGTGAGGCTCCCCTGGCTGCTAGGCTGACCCAATTAGCAATAGGGAAACACCTCTTTAAATCAATATCTATGAGAGGAAGAACTGGTTTGAAAAGAAAAAGGATGAGAGAATCATCAGTAGAGACCGTTGACCTAAACAAAGATGACCATCAGCCAGAACAAAAAAAGCATAATTGCCATGAGGAAGGAAGATAAGGGGAGGAGACAGAAGCTTACACAACGGCATTAGCAGCATAAGAGTAGGAGGAGATAATGAGGTCCCCTGCAGCACATGAAGGTTCAACAGCAGAGCAGATACCCCCATGTAGGCCATGGAAGACTCCACACTGGAGCAGAAAGCTGTGAAGGAAGTTGAGACTTTGAGAGACGGAAGACTCCAGAGTTGATGGGGGAGGGGGTGCTGGAGGTGTGCTGGAGCCATCTGCAGCTCATGGATGTTCCCATGCTGGAGTAGGATCTGTGCCCAAAGAGCTCTGTGACTCCATGGGCAGCCCATGTTGGACCACTTTGTTCCTGGCCTCTTAGCCTGCAGGAGAGACCTCACGCCAGAGAGAATGGCATAGGCAAACTGACTGCAACCTCCATTCCCTGTCCCCTGTGCTGCTGAGAATGGAGAAGGTAGAGAAATTGACAGCAAAGTAATTTGAGCCTGGGAAGAGGGAGGGTCAGGGGAAAGGTGTTTTAAGATATGGTTGCTATGTCTCAAAAATAAATTTTCAGTAATAGAATGTATATTTTAAAAAACAGTCTAAGACTATGTAGAGATTATTATCTTGAGATAATATAAACTCATTAATACAAGCATTACTGATACTAAGTTTTATACTGTACATGTTCCTTAAAAGTTTTCTTTCTTTTATAACTTGTTTACAGAAATAACATTAAAATCACATTCTACTAATATATTTTTATAGCATATAATCCCAAGTACTTCTAAGAACAAAGCCAGATGATAATTTGACAAAAAATATTTAACTTCATCCTTTGGATTTACCTCAGATAATATAAGGGGGCATTCAAATAAATAAGTAGTAAGACACAAGATACATATAGGGAATATGAATGCATTTGCTTCAGTCTTCACTAACAAGTGATTGAGCCACACCCTCCAAGTCACAGAAGGCAGAGGCAGGGACTGGAAGAATGAATAGCCACACAGTGTAGGAGAAGATCAGATTTGATGTCTTCTGAGGAACCTGAAATTGCCCAAGTTTATGGGACCTGATGAGGTACATCTGTGGGTCCTGAAAGAACTGGTGGATGAAGTTGTCAGACCACTATCCATCATACTTGAGAAGTCATGGCAGTCTGGTGGAGTTCTCACAGACTGGAAAAGTGGAACATAACCCCCATTTTTTAAAAAGGGAAACGGGGAAGATCTGGGGAACTACAGGCTGGTCAGTCTCACCTTTGTACCTGGCAAGATCATGGAGCAGATTAGCCTGGAAACTATGGTAAGGCACACGGGAAATGAGGAGGTGATTGGTGACAGCCAA
>NW_010294597.1:0-35138 GCF_000700745.2 Antrostomus carolinensis
ATCCCCATCATTCTGTGATTCTGTGATTATGACCCAGTAGAAGCGTCCTGCCACACTTGGTCCTTTCCAGTGTCACAGCGTCCCTTTGCACCAGTCTCCCTGCCTACCTCCCTTTGGTCCTTGTGTTCACCAAACATCCTCTTTACATTAGTTCTTCTTTCCAAACAAATTTCTTCTCTGCTTCTTTTCCTTTGTGCATTCCATTGATTAACTAATCCAGAAGGAAAATACAAATCAGTAATGTTTATTTTTTGTGTATATTGATTATAATGCACAAAAATCCATCAGAGAGAATGCAACATCTGTGCAGTTCATTAGCAGCTATTTGCCGCTCTTGTAATGTGGGAACACAGGGACATCCAAGAAATTTGGAAGATAGTGTATTTAAAACTGATATAAAAGAGCACATATTTTACTTGTGCCATTCTGTCTTGAGGCATTTCAGAAAAATAACTTAGTAGGCTTGGCAAAAGATTAGACATCTACTTGAAAATCTCCAGTTAAATTATGTAGGATGAAGTTCTAGAAGAAGAGCTCTAAAGCCTGCTTTAGGACATCAGCCAGGCATTTGTTGCCTGGGGTTAGGCACTGCCTTCCTCCCCAGGAGCCTTGTTACCACACAGAATGATCTTGTGCTGGTTGCTTACACCTTCCCCCATCACCAGCTCCTGTTGGAGGCTGAGGACTGGACAAGCTGCTCCATTGTTCTAACCCAGTATGTTACTCTTACTTTCATTTACCTAAGTACACCAATTAATTGGTCATAAAGTTGTTTGGGCTTTTCATTAATAAGGAATGTGAGTGATTTACAGCCCACGGGAATAATATATCAGATGAACAGTGGAGTTGGGGCGAGTTGCTTTCCGAAAGATTCTGCGTGGTTATGCCACTTGCATAGCAAAGAGCTGCGCTGCTGTCATTGGTATTCAAGGAGTGCTACCCAAAGGGAATTTAAAAAAAAAAAAAAAAATTATGGCATTTTATCCTTTTCTTTCCTTAATACTTTGCCTACATGATGATTTTGATGGAGATGTGCACGGCACAGGGCTTTCTCCCCCTTCTCAGTGTGCTCAGGCTCATTGTTCCTGCAACAAAGGGCGGCTGTTGCTGTGAGAAGGAAGGAGGTTACTAGATCACAGCCCTCATAAATATTAGATGAAACTAGCAGGGAGGAATTTAGGTTGGGAGTAAATGACACAAAGCCCTGTGTTGGTTTTACACGTGTGTAGGGGAACCTAAACAATCAATCTTTCTGTGCTGACAATTGAATATTTCTTCCCTTTGCTTTACTAGGGTATTTCTGTTTCTATGGTAACCAGGGATTTTTGCAGGCTGGCAAACTCTCCCCCAGCGGATCCAGGGAAACAGGTCTTGGCTGCGGCTTCTAGTTTTGCCAGGGATGCTCCAGAGGAGGATTTGGCCTCAAGTCTGTAGGCTACTCCTTGCGAGCGATGCTTTGCCATCACGTCCCACAGGTCAGCGCAGCTCACGGTTAGTGTGGTGTCTGTTAAGGATTTAGACTAAAAATGGAAATGAACTTACCAGGACTGCAGTGCAGAGTACAAGTCAAATGTACACAAGGTCTTAAAAGCCATGATTTGTCTTTCACACACACGATTTTGTGGTGTTGTGGTATTTTAAGGTGGTATTGTTTCTCTTTCACATTAAGTGTGAGTCACTGTGGTTGCAAGCTCCGTCACCTCATTGCCTTCTGTCCTCCAGATTGTTTCATTGATCCAGGTTGTTTCTAATAAGCTGCAGTAATACCCAGCACATATTATCTTTGGATGTTGAGGAGTGTAAAAATTAGTTAGGCTTCTTAGTTTTGACCCATGAATTGCCACTGGAATAAACAGTCTGGGCATGTAAAGTCAGACCTGTGCTATTCTGGTTTTATATATCCTCTGTTTAAAAAAAGGAAAAAAAGTGTAAGCTTTTCTTAATCCTGTCTCTGGAGGCAGCCAGAGAGATGTTGTACTGACGTTGTACCGAGGGGAGAAGGAAAGCTTTCCAGAAGCATGACTTTGTCAGTGCTTGGGTGAGTGTAGTGGTCCAGGCAGCTCCAGGCTGGCAGGGGGGAGATATGCTGTCAGGTTGGGTTCCCTTTTCCATCCCTTCTGGTGGTTGCAGTGTCACAGCTGTGTCCTGACTGTTGCTTTTACCGTGAGACTGGACAAAAGAGAATGTTTTTGTAGACTAGATGATCAGGCCTGTGAGCTTGTATCACAGAACGGCTTCAGGGTTTCTTTATCTCTGTGTAGAGAAGGGCTTCTACATTGCCACAACCCCACCAGTTGTGTAATGGTAAGGAACTATATAGCATTTATGCTGTGATTGTAGTAGTCTGCTCTCCACATAATTTCCTGAGTGCTCAATGAGGGGATCTGGGGGAAAGAGGGTTGTCTTGCTAAGTGTGTCTCTGTTTACAGAATCACAGAATCATTAAGGTTGGAAAAGACTTCTAAGATCATCCAGTCCAACTGTCAGCTCATCACCACCGTGCCCACTAATCCATATCGCATATCCTACACATTTCTTGAACACCTCCAGGGATGGCAGCAATGAACAAAGTGTGAAATAGTCACTTAAAACTTGGTTTGGTACAAAATCATATACTCTGTTTTCTTGCTGAGGAAAGAAGGTAAAATAAAATAACTAGATCTTAAAAATGGCTTGTTTTCCTCGCAGCAAACCATTCAGTAATATGACAGTATGAACTGGTGTTTGTAATATTTGGGAACAGCTGACTACTAGACAGCAGCGTGGACTTGCCTTCTCCCATATGCTATCCAGTCTAATGTGATTTTGTAAGAGACAGGTGAAAATAAGAAATACTGATTCTTAGCAAAGTGCTTAAATTCTTAATGTATACCTAAGTCTCCTCAGACTTGGTCTAGAAGTGTCACTGGATATCAGACTACCATGTCGTGGCAGGATTGAAAATGCTCTGAATGACCCTAACTGGTGAATTTGAATATGTCTTTTCCTGTTCCTAGGTAGATTCTGGAGGTAGAGGCCAATGTTGAAAAAATTAAAATAAAAATTTAAAAAAGTGGAACTTTAAGGTGCTTGGTAGCAGCTCGGATGTGAGTGTTCTGTGTTCGTATCTGATTAACAGGAGAAACAAAATCTTGCATGTCTCAAAGTACCTAAATTTAAATGTGCTTTATAAGTAAATGTAAATGGGACCTTTACTCAGCCCTTTGTGGAATACTTCTATCTCTCAGTATGGTTGCGGTTTTGAATAGTTTGTATGTTCTGTGGGTCATGCTCAGGGAATTATCCATCCCCAAATGATTCCTTTGAAGCAGTGTGTCTACCTATCCACCGTGGTGTTGAAGCTGTATTTATTTCTGCTGGACCTGGGAGGCTTCTCTGGGTGAAGTGACAGGGTAGAAACTACGGTGCTGGGAGCTGAGTTCTTTCAAGCAAGATGATTTGATTATGAACCTTTTGGATGTTCTCACTCTGCCTGTGCCATTTAGACAAGGATGAGAACTGCGGGGATGGACATGGTACTCGTCTGAAACAAGCTTTCAGCAAAGTTCATGTGCTGTTGAACAAATCAGTAGGGCTTATGATTTCTCCCTACTGAGCAGAAGAGAGATGGATTCAGGTCCTGTGCCAGCCACTGACCCTTCTTTGCCAGTCACAAATGTAAATAAATATTCTCTTGCTCCCTGTTCCCTGCAGAGATTAGAGTCCAAGAATTAACCCAGTCTGAGTGCTCAGAGTTGCAGGAGGATTCAGTGCTTGATTTTGCTGACAAAACCTTGAACTAATCACATAATCACTTGTTGTCTCATTTAGCCATCTGTACAGGGAGGGACAAGGGGTGTCACTTATTAGTACTTATAAAACATTTTCAAGGGATTGGAAAATTAAAGCTGGAAGTCTAGCAAGGCATTTTGTCAGTCCCTCTTTCCAATGCAGCATTAAGTCTGTCTAATCTTCATAGGGCCAACTTATTTCTAAAAATAAAATAAATATATTTAAAAGATCTGGTGCTGGAGATCCAGTAGCCTTCCCAGACAAACTGGCCTGATTGCTTGACTCTACTTTTAATGAGAGATTTGTAAACATTTCCTCTCTGCTGTGGTCCTCCACAGTTAGTTATGAAAGTGCTTCCAAGCTTTCTGCATCTTGCTAGGCCACATTTTGTTTTGAAGTGTTTGATGTTTCATTAGGAATTCTGAATCATTGTTGGGGAACTATTGTATTTACTAAATTTTTTTTAAAAAGAAAAAAAATTCCAAAATGAACAAGATTCATAAACAGTGTTTTGAAGCCTGACAAGACAGTTTGGAAAGCCTCACTGAAGTCTAGATATCTAACTTTTGTTAGTCCTTTATCCAACAGTGTTACATGGCTATTGAAAGAAATGAGATTGATCCTTGACAAATCTGAGTTGGCTGTCACTCATTTCCATATCTTCCAAATGCATAGAGGTGGTTTGTCTACCAATATGTGCTGTTGCTTTGAGGGGGAATTTTAAGTTAAGCCCACTGGTCTATAATTAGCTGGTGGGTTTTTTGTTTGTTTGTTTTTCTAAATAGGTAGTATGTTTGCCTTTGTGCATCTTCTAGATTCTCATTGATCCTCTTAAATTTTATTCAAAGAAAACAAGTTCTGAGAATTTTATCAGGTTCAGCCAAGTTACACACATTTGGTATTTGTGAATATGTTTTACTTTCCTCTCCTCCCCCTACTTTACCTGCTATCATAATACTGTTTTCTTACCAGCTTCTATACCGTCGCCTCTTTACTGCAGTGCAGTGTTTCCTTGACAGCTTTTATAGCCTTTCTTTAGATATTTCTGTACCACTAGCATTTCTGATTGTGGTCTTCACCTGCCCCTGCTACATTTGTGAGCTCACTTCAGTCATACGGTCCAGTTTTCACCACCTGCTTTAGGCTTCCTGCTTGCACATGAGGTCCTTGAAGACTTCATGATTCAGTTCTTTCAGTTTCTCAATATTATCCATTCTCCGTGCCGTGAAAGTTTTCTTTAAAGAACTGCAATATTTCCAGAACTGCTGCTACCTTCTGGCTTGTTTCATGTGGCACATTATCTGCAAGTCACCTGAACCCACAGAAATCTGCTTTTTCAAAAATCCATTGTTTTTCTGTTGTTCTTCCACGAGCTGCAAACTCTACCGCTTCATGGTTGCTACCATTTCATTTATTTAAGTTTTTATATTCTCAATCACTTCCACTTCATGTGGTCTGGTTAAACCTAAAGAGTCTCTTGGCTGCTGTTCTCCTTTTGCATTCAAAAGTGGTTCCTAATATATTTATTTCTAAGCCTTTTTAACAGTTGGTAATGGCTTATAGCACTTTTCCAACAAAATGATGGCACTATCACTGCAGTTATCCAAGTGTTGATCATGGTTCTGTTGTCTGGGTTAAAAATATTTCTGCATGGTTGATCTCAGTCCAAAGGTAAGAACCTGCAAAAACCAAAAACCAGAAGAATTGTGATAGTACAAGAAATACACTGAGCTGTGACAGGCTGTGTAATCAGGCCTGCCATTTCTCATCTTTCTAGAGCTGTTAAATAGGGAATATTTTCTGCTAAGCTGCAAAGCATCTGGATGAGGGATGATATATCTTTAAGCAATGAATTTGGTCTCCTGCAGGTGAAATCCAGTACTCATTTGCCCTCCAAAAAACAAATCCCAAACAGCACCAGCATATAGAACTGGTTTCTACTGATGTGGTGTGGTGTGTCTATCTGGGGGTTAAAATAAGAGGTAATTTAGCTCTAAGGAGCTCGAAGTGGTGTTGGAATGACTCATGGGCTTTGCTCACTATTATCCAGAGTTAGATTTTCGAAACAGAATGGAGAGGGTCAGATATGAATGAAAGGGAATGACTTGGAAATAATGGGGGGATTGGACACATCTTTTCCTGTTCCAGCACTAACACAGGTTTCATTAATAAATATTTCTCTCTTACTGTATGATCTGATTGCAGTTTAATTTTTCGGGGTTCCTTCCAGAAGGAGCTTGTGTCTTCTGTCTCTAGCTCTCTTCACCTCATCCTCATCGGAGAGGGAGCACCTAATTAAATTTCATGTTCCAGCCTAGGAACAACCTCTGGTTTTGGCTACCACCTCATGAAACCATAGTGAGGGGCTGAAGGGGAGATGAGAGAAAACCGTGATTCAGGCAGATGTTGCAACTTTATAAAGAAGAGGAAAAAAATGGGAACACGTTATCATTCTCTAATTATTGCAGCATCGCTTAACATCTCATTTTTCTGGGGGGCATACAGCAAGATACAGAGTACCTCAGAGCTTTGATTTTAGGTTAAAAATGAACATCCATATTCTCAAGAGTGTACAAATTCTCCGTGCTTTCTCAAGGCATAGGAGGGATAGATACAGAAAATTTAGAATTGAACAAAGAATATTTTAGACTGCTTTGTAAGATCATAGGTTTTCAGCTGTTTTCACCTTTTCCTTCACATAGTGGTCCTGGTGTGCTCTTTGATCTTCTGGTAGTTGGGAAGTGCACCCATTGCTGCCTATTAAAAGTGATGTGTTAGTGGAATTACAGGAACTTCATTTCAATTCTTGGCTGAGAAATAATGAGCAGTGTGTTATGGGAAAACCTGACTAAGAGACCTTAAGCAATGTAGAAGAGACCTTGAGCAACACGGATTTTTAAAACTGTGTTATATACCTTTAATCTTTCTGAAGATTATAGGGTGACAGGATTTGGTAGAAGTGGGCAGGATCGTTAAAACAGTGTGTGGAGATCAGCTGTGAAATGACTACTTTTATCATAACCCCTCAAAGAGACCTTTCTTTATGCTCTTGGGAGATAAGCGTAGGTTGTACCTGGAAAGTTATAATAAATGCTAATTGTGTTTAAGAATTACCTCTAAACCAGCAGCTTTTTCTATTTCTAGGGAGGAAAGAAGGGGGAGAGGGTAGAGTTGTGACTCCTTTGAATAGCGACTGAGCTAATTGACAAAACGTGTTATTAGACTGTGTGTGTAAAAAATATTTTTCTGGGCTTTGGAATGGATTCCTCTAGTTTGCAGCAACACACTTTGTTTAGAAATAGCTATGGTTGCAGGAGAACTTGCTTCACCCACCCACATGGTTAAAAACACAAATATATTAAGAATGAGGAAAAATGCTACCATTCTTCATCACTTTTAGCTGCTTTCATAATACTTGCTGGAGGTACATGTTTCCTTTGCTTGCAGCAGATACCAAAAAGCAAATGTGTGTCATGCTGTCACCCAATATGCATGGATTTTCTTGATTATGTAGTGAGTGACACTGCTCTGGCAGTGGGTTAAGATGTTTTCTCACAACTAACATTTCAGGCTTGCAGGTCTATCTGGTGGCATCTCATAATTTTCCTGCTTTTTAATCTGGGTCATGGGCAACAAATGTGACTATTCTGGCCCTTCAGTTAAGGTTTGGTGCCTGTGTAGCTTAGTCCTCTCTGTAGATGTATGAATGGGGTGTGTAGGATACGTAGACAGCCTTTAAAAAAGGCACTATAAAGAATAAAAGGTTGGGTCACCTTGTGGCATAGGAGATCAAGGAATAAGAAAATGTCTTGTTCACAAATTCTACTTGTCTAAAAGCTTTATGAGGCAGACTGGCCTAACTGAGCTGCTTTGTTTCAGCCTGATGTCTTGAACTAGACTGCCAACACAGTCCCTTTGTTCTGTAGAGAAGTGTTTGATGATGTTCTTATCTCAGGTTCTTTGCTCTGACAGAATACATCCTCACTTTCCTAGAAGCACGACAGGTTTGCCCTTCCCAATAAGTAACTGAGTCCATTGCATCTTTGTGACCCTTGACGTGTTTTGTTGGAGGCACAATCATTTTGCTCTGTTTTGCCCCCTGTGCCTTGCAATTAATTCTGATCATGAGATATCCAGTGCTGCAACAGAGTATTCAAAACGTAGGTTGAAGTTAAGCTGTTGGGAAGTCGTGCCCCTTCTCTGTGCTTTTCCAGTCGGGATGGATGTGATTGCCAGGAACTCTGTGCAAATTCTTCCCTTTGGATTTTGTGGCTGTCCCTGGAGCTCCTGTTTTTGCTCTTCCACCCTGGGCAGAAGGAAGGAAACTGCATTCTGAAGCCAACTTTTGATGAAAGCAGCAGTGTCTACAACAGCTAAATGATCCCTGTGGGCCTTTACAACTGGCGGGGAAAAACCAGTATGCTTTCTCGTGAAAATTCTACTTTAAGCATGTGCAACATAAACAGTGCTCATGCTGCTGTCCCTCCCTTGTGTCACCATGCCATCTGAAGAGCTTCATGAGGCTCAAGTAAGCAGGAGGCCAGAGATGTGGCTGTCAGAATCCCCATAGGTGGAGTGAGCTCTTCAGCTGGCAATGACAGCAGGAAAGGGGAGCATTGCCTGTTTACCTGTTTGATGGTTTATTTGCACATATACTGGCATCAGTAATTTTTTTTTTTTTTTTTACTGTAAGTTGCCCGTGACACCTTTATTGCAAACATTGTGTAAATGCTGTGAACTCCTCTGTGGGTCTCAGTGTCTCTCCAGGAGCAGCATCGCCTGCTAAAGGTGAGAGCTGGTGCCTGCCTTTGACCTACTTCTGAAACTTGTGTTTATAAATCCATCCCATAGTATTCATTCCCCTGGAGCAGACTTCAAGTAGAACGTCATTATGCATAAAACAGCTACTAGGGAAGGGAGAAAATATCGAATAGCTGATGGTAATGCATGATGCAAAGTGCCATGTGCCACAGAAATTTAAGTATTCTGTGTGGGGACTGAACTTTGTGCTTCCAGGCACAGCAGCAGCAGCACCAGCCGGTGCTTGGGCTGGAGGAGGTAGATTAGTTTGTAAAAAGGAATACATTCGAACCTATATAGGTAGAGTGGAAACTATAAAGAAAATCTGATGGTGTTGCAGAGGTTACAGACCCCTGCTAGTTGTGGAAAGCTTGAATTATGTTTTGTGGAAACAAAGAATGAACTACTTAATCTAACAACTTCACTGACTGAAAATACAGCAGAGTACAAGTAAAAGTCCTGGTCACTTGGAGAGGAGGGGGAACATTCAAATTGTAGGATAGCTTAAAATTGTACCTTCTGTATTTTGGTTTTGATGAAAGAGAAAGCTGGAATCCTGCACCAATAAGTATGACTAGCATTAGTCTGTACATAGGAATGTTGTTTTGATGGGGTCCTCCTTCGGGCAGTTTTACTGACTGAATGGCAGTGATACTCTCAGTTCAGTTCATTTTTACAGCAGTATCAAAAGCTTTTACACTTTAAAAGCCATGAAAACCATAAGCAGTATCTGTTGCAACTTGCAAGTTCTTTGGTACAGGGTGATTAACCCTGCGTGATCCTTTTGGCTCCTATCTTTTGTACTAAGATCTCCATAAAAAAGAAAACAAACAAAAAACCCAAACCAAAACAAAAAAAAAAAGAGAGGAGAAAGTTGCAGTTACATGGCATGACAGAACAGCTATATTTAATTGTTTTTCCAGTGCAAACTGCCACAAGAAAAAAAAAAAATGAGGTTGTTCACAAGGTGTAATAAAGACTTTCTGTTGATGCACTGGCATAGAGTTTATTTGAGCTTTTCTGTCATTACAATAGAAATTCTGATCAGCCATGTCTCTACAACAGGAAACTGCTCATTGCAAGGAGGAAAGTACATGTATAGAAGGTAATTTCTCTCAGGTTGTGAAAGATGAGTGGCTTTCAGGGAATCAGGAGAGAGAGGGCAGTCTAATGGAGATATGGGTAGGAAGATCTGGCATGCAAAACCTCTCTGGTTGATTAAATGAATATTTTCCTGTTTTTTTGTCTCCTCTTAATGTGAAAAAATAACTGGGCAAAATTCTTCAGATGTAATTCTAGGCAGATGAGTGTACTCTGTTATACAGAGGACACTGATAACTATGGGACCAGAAAAGTAGTGATTTTTGAAGCTTATAAACCCTCCAACAGAACTGTGGGCTACAAAAGACAATTTGAGACCTGTACATCCTTGTATTTTGGATGCAAGATGGAGAAATAACTTGTAATTTCCCACTTGAAAACTCTATACATTTCAAATTACGAGACAATGAGAGCCGTGTCTATATTTTGTATTTAGCGCAAACATACATGAGATGGTATATCTACTCCCACTCTAGGACAGGCAGGGAGCTGTGCGCTGCATTTCAGTACCTTTTCAAGTTTTAGAGAACTTAGAGTGGCTCTACAGACATTTCTAGCTTGCCAAATGGGTCATTTTCTGTGGCCTACTTCTCATCAAGTAAGAACAGGTTCTTCTCTAGGCAGGTAATAGCCTGTGATCTACACTTCACGTTTTCAATGTAGCTGCTGCTGCTGAAGCACATCTGACAGTAATAACACACAGTGTTTTTAGCCTGAGATTCTGAAACTGCTTTTCCATGGCAAGTTACCTTTACCAATGTTGCTCTGTCTCCCTTTTCCCTGATAATTTTGAAGCAAATAACCATCTTCAGCCAAATTCCAAATAGGAGTTAGCCTTCGGTAAAATTTTCCAGGGATGGGGTGTGGGGGTCAGTAGGTAGTAAAGAGACACCCAAATTAGTTGGTACTCTGTTCTCTTCTGCTCTGGGGGGTCAGGTCAATGAGCTGCTGTTTTGGGAGGGGACAGGGAGGTGCTGTAATTAAATAGTGGGAATGTAAGGAGATAAAAGGGACAACTTTTCAGAAAGCTTATTTCTGCTGCATATCACATCATATTTTTGGCGGTTGGTTGTTCCCATTGTTGGTATGTTTTAATGATGCTATTAATTCCCTATTAATTAACTTTGCTTCAGACTACTACCTCTAACAGCCCTTTCACTGTGACCCTTTTGGGGAAGCCAACTTCTAGTTCAGCAGCCACGGATGTGTTTGTGATTTTCTGTTGCTGCGCGTCATGTATACCACACAAAAAAAAAAACAGGGAGGGATTTGCCCTGTTCTGGTTTGCAGACTTAGGTGGCAAATACTTTTTTGCCACTCTCCAAAAGGGTAAGTCTAGCTTTGAAACTACTTTTATGGTTCCTTTCCAATTAGCTCTGTATTTAAGTGCTAAGTTGCACCACATTAAAAATTCAGGTATTTGACTTTATCTGTGGGGCAGGTTTGAGCAGAGTATGCTCATCCCCATGAGGACTTGTACAAAACTGCTCCAAAAGAAGTTCGTTTTGGCTGGCCGTGCTTCAGGCTGAAATTGCTGGTTGCAAGTGTGTGGAACCAGCAATTTATAACTGAAGGGCTTTTGAAATCTTCCCAATGGTGGAAGAACCCTCTAGCCTGTCTCTGGGTTACTAATGGAAATAATGCTTGTCTTGAGGTATGATTCCTTATTTAAGGTCATCAAAGCTAATGCTATGGCTGAATCTTTCATAGCTGCTGTTTCTCTGCAGTCTGCTTGGCTCACCTTCTTATGTGGCTCCAACCAAATAGGGGACAAAAGGCAATGAAGTCACTGGAGACTTCTGCTTTGGATTATGCTGTGCCATTCAACTGTGATCTTCAACCTGGTGAAGTCAGGTTGAAATTGTTATTTTTTTCCATTGGCTTCGGTGAACTGTTGCAAAGGGATTTTTCTCTCATGAGTGGAACTGTTTTTATTGGCTCCCTTAATATTATTAGGTTTGTATCCCTTTGTTAGAATACAGGACTGCTAATGCTGCTTTGTTTCTGAGGTATGGCTAGACATGCTTCTGTTCTGAGTAAGCCTCTAATAACATCAGATATTAAAAAACAAACAAACAAAAAAACCCCAAAAAACCAAACAAAATCAACCACCACCCCAGCCAAACCAAACCCCACAAATCAAGGCTCTCCTCCTAAAGAAAGAAAAAAGACCAAAACCCCAACCAAAAATACCCCCTCAAAAACCAAAACCCCAGAGAAAGATTTCTAGGTTGAGTTGAGTGTTATTTGGGTCTCATTAGCCTTTTATCTCTACATTTTTTAGGTGTCTCTGGTTAGAGACATTGAAATGTGTAGAGAAGAGCTCTGCTCTAACAGCCATATGCTTTGAAACAAATATAGTTGTTACTTTTGCCTTTTTAGCTGGAGTTGTCCACAGATATAGTAGTGCTCAGTGTTTTTGCTTCAGAATATATGTATCTGTTTCAAAGCTTGTGCTTATTTGCAATCCAAACACAGTTGATTATTTCCTACCTGAATGAAAATAATCTCAGGCAGTATTACAGATGCAATTTTTATTGCAAGACAGAGTGCATCTGTAAATATATTTTCAGTGAATATTTGCACACAGAATTTAATGTTTTCTTTTTAAGAAGAGAGTGTGCCAGAAATGACTGTATTTAGGAATTGTACACCTGGTATCAGTGTGATTAGAGGCAAGGTTGCTTTCCCAGTTTTAGAAAGTTTTTGCTGTTTGCTGATTTGTTGCCATGATGGCACTAGTTTTGTTTCTGTAAATTTAGACTCTGCCTTCTTTGTTGTTAAGGACCTCTCAGTAAAGTCTCTCAATGAGAGACCTCTCTCATTGGCTGCTTAGAGTACAGATTGCTGGGATCCTCATTATTTAAATAGGAAAGTCTGAAGGTCTTGTACATAGAATTAAATGTTTAGGTGGTTTAGCAGAAAACTGCTATAGCCATATCACCCAGAACCAGGAGTTTTAGTTATTGGTTCCAAATTGCATTCTTTTCTTATTCATTTCTTTTGTTTTCTTCAAAAAAGTGAGGACGACAATCAAAGGTCCTCTCATCCTCTGAAGAGCAGAGACCTGGTTGTAGTATGCTTTCTTCTAATTCTGGGCAAGTAGTAGGCATTAAAGAAAGTACAAAAGTATCTCCTCTATCCTTTATGGAATGAATCATAGAATCACAGAATAGTTTGGGTTGGAAGGGTCCTTAAAGCTCATCCAGTTCCAACCCCCGTGCCATGAGCAGGGACACCTTCCACTAGACCAGGTTGCTCAAAGCCTCATCCAACCTGATCTAGCAGAAGAAGAACTAGAACCTAGATCCTCATCATTTGAGGATCTGGAGCATTGGACTGAAATTGGGCATATATTTCATGGAGCTAAATCATCTGGTTATAGCTGTTATGGAGGAGGTGATGGCACAACTGAATTGAACAGCATGGAATCACAGAGGTGCGAAGCAAACCTGCACATCTCTACTTAGCCCTCTGATAACATGTTTAGGCAATTGAATTTGTGACAATGCATGAGGAATGGAAGAGTTTGGCTTTGTGTAAATACTCCAAATGAAAAGTGCTAATTTCTGCATCATTTTTTATGTGCTAACACTAGCGGTGCTTTTGTTCTGTTCTGCTGTCAGTCAAGTCATAGAAGTGATTCTATGAAGTCTGGAAATCAAGGTTACTTGGGTTGTCTATATTTTCAGTGTTGGAAAAAACCTCTCCTACCTACTGGCTGTGCCTCGGGGTCTATTCAGGTCTACAAAGCTTGAGGACTTGAGGCTTGGTTTGCTGTTTGCAAAACAGCTCAGGAAAACAGCTGATGTTATCTATATGTGTTTGTTGCACTGTTGAATAGACTGATATTTTTAATGAGACCTCCTCTCCTGTGGAAGGTGTCTAAACAATAAGAGTTCACATGAAAGAAATTAATTGTCTTTGCTCAGTTGAGGTTGTTTTTTCTTCTCATGTTTGTCTGCATAGAGAATGTTACACAGTAGAAAAAAAGGATACAAAGTAACAATTTAGGATTATTTTTATATATATATATATATATTTTTTTTTTTTAGCTGCTGTAGAAGTACCTGACACTTTCCCTGAGAGCACTTTACTAATGTTAAGGCTTGCAGCACCCATTGTATAAGCAGGAAAGGAAGGCATGGAAATCCCAAAGGTCAAAAGCATCAGAATGCTCTTTCTTTCTAAGAGTTAATCCTGCAAATACATAATCATTTGCCTTGTGATTTCAGACAAACTTTAGATTTTTTTTCACTTGAGTATTCTATTTTCATTGTCACTTCAATTCAGCACCTGAACCAGCTGATCCTAATTCCCTCACATTGGTTTCTCAATTACTTGCAGCTGCAGGAGGCTTGAATGATGATTTCCTGAATATCGACAAATTTTGCAAGTGTTTCAGGCTAGGAAAACAACAGATTTTGTGACTCCTGAGTATAGCAAAGCTTTACTGGCTTAAAGGCTTTGTAAAAATAATTAAGAATTAGGATTTGATCTGCACTTCTATTTGTAGCCCATGTAGGGTTACAGATGTGAGTGCAAAATTGTTGAAGAAACCTGTAAAAACCTCGAGCATCCAGCGGCATTATTTACTGTTTACTGGTTGTTTATCTCTTGTGCTGTTGCTGCTTTGTGTATAGTAACAGGATCTCAAGTTGCATCGGGGTGGTTTAAATTGGATGTTAGGAAAAATTTCTTCACTAAAAGGATTGTCAAGCGTTCACACAGGCTGCCCAGGGAGGTGGTTGAGTCACCATAGAATCACAGACTGGTTTGGGTTGGAAGGGACCTTTAAGATCATCCAGTTCCACCCCCCCCGCCATCAGCAGGGACACCTTCTGTCACTATCTGCCTTTGTAAAAAGTCCCTCCCCAGCCTTCCTGGAGCCCCTTCAGGTACTGGGAGGCCACTAGAAGGTCTCCCTGGAGCCTTTTCTTCTCCAGGCTGAACAGCCCCAACTCTATCAGCCTGTCCTCATAGGAGAGGTGCTTCAGCCCTCGCATCATCCTCATGACCTCCTCTGGACTCGTTCTAACAGGTCCATGTATCTCTTGTGTTGGGGGCTCCAGGACTGGATGCAGTACTCCAGGTGGGGCCTTACGAGAGCAGAGTAGAGGGGGAGAATCACCTCCCTTGACCTGCTGGCCATGCTTCTCTTGATGTAGCCCAGTATACAGCTGGCCATCCCTGGTGGTATTTAAAAGATGGACAAACAAGGTGCTCAGGGACATGGTTTAGTGGCGGATTTGGCAGTGTTGGGTTTGTGGTTGGACTTGATGATCTTAAAGGTCTTTTCCAACTTTAATGATTCTATGATTCTCTCTACACTGGCAATCCTAGCAGCTGGAGAAAGGGCTAAAATTGTGATGGTGCAAGTCAGTGGTGTGTCAGGGGCAGCGTGTGCTTGTTGGAGGCAGCTGCTCTTGCAGGGTATGATGCTGTCCTCTCCTAGGATACTTAGAGCCCTTACCAACCCTGGCCCTTCATAATCTGCTGAGGGTGTGTGCTGCTCCACAGTCCCAGTGAAGGACATGCCAAACCGATACCACAGTTTTTCTTAATCAGTGGGAGAGCAAAGAAATTTCTCCGCAGAACATGTGTTGTGCAGCTTTGCTCCAAGATGTAACGAAGCCCTCTTACAGTGCTCTGGCACAGGTTATCTGTAACGCAGAATTTCCAGATCCAGAGTGTATTGACCTGCGCTCTACAAACCAGAAAAAGTAGAATTGCTGGAGATTTTTAGAGCTGGAATGTAGCATTGCATTTCAAAATGATGATACTTTGTTTTGTGGGAAGCACTAGAAAAATGGAGAATTTTCCATTTCCATGCTATTTTTAGAATTTTCAGCCTGGGAAACAGTGGCTACAGCAGTCACCTTCTGCAATATAAAGCAGACATATCTGTCTTAACCTCTGCGGGGAACTGGTGGTATTTAATTTGAAAGCCAGTTTAAAGTTACTTGTATTTCTCTAGAACAATCAAATAATCTCTGAGGAATTCTTGAATTACAAGATCAAGTCATTGCTTTGAATGCACTGAGCATGAGGACATTCCTTGAGAAGCAAAAGCTGTTTGTGTTCCTGCGTTGTGTGAAGGCAGAAGAAATCTTGGCTCTCCTAATAGTAGCTGGGATAACAGGGGAAGATGATCCATGTTCCTGATGGCCACAGTTTTTTTTGTGCCTGTGCTGTCAGGGAAGAGTGCACCAGGCAGGAATGGCTGTGGTTATTTCCTCACTGAGCTTTCTTTTCCAGATGACAGGCAGAGCTGCAGGTGGTGGTGGCATGTGGTAAAGCTCCTCTGGAAACTGCAACAAACCCAATGAATGTTTTGCTGTCACGCTGTTTCTTTCCTCCCAGACCATGATGGTCTGTCTCCAGAGTGCTGCTTGCTAACAACAGCTGCTGGTTGAAATTTTTATCAAGCCTTTGGTATTTTTAAATTCAAGACTCCTCAGATATTTAAGAACTGTTTATTCAAAAAAGGAGGGGGAAAAAAAAGTACCAGATGCTTAGTGTGGAATGGGACATGGAGAGGCTTAGTTTGTCAGAAAGGTGTTTGATGATACATTTTTTTTTACCACTGATACAGGTGCTAAAAGGGGACTGTATAACATGTATCCCAATTTCCCCTTTGGCATGACTGTTATTATTAATATTGCAGGAAATTAGCAGCATGCTAGAAAGGAATTTTAATACACTGTACTCTCAAAAAGCTGAAGTATGAGGAAAGGCAAATAAGCTCCTTTAAGTATTTGGTTTCAGGGGGGAAAAAAAGTTTCAAATTTTGTTTACTTGATAAAAAAAAATCCCTGACAGAAACAAGATTTCTGTTCAAAATTCATACTAATTAGCATATGACAGGGCTTTGCATGCAATTTATTATTAGATAATTGAGAGGAGTTGTCACTGTTGGGTTAATGATTGGACTTGATCATCTTAAAGGTCTTTTCCAATCGAGGCAATTCTGGGATTCTGTGAGAAAAGATCATAAGTATTTTAGGTAAGGAAATGCTGTGTATTTAACAAAAGAAGGCTCCACCTGAGACAGCAGTATGAGTCATCTTCAGGAAATTTGTGTTTCTTTATGTTATGTTGCCCTGTAGCCCCAAATATTTCTGCAGTCAGTCCTTCAATGCACAGCAAAGAGTTCTTTGTGGAGTAACTATGTTCCTAAATAGCAGCTTTGCATTTAAGTTACTACCGAGTAGGGTCAATGCAAGCTTTTGTGGGCAGGTGCACAAGTGAAAAACTTTCCAAGTCTGTTCAGGTTTTTGCACTAAAATAAGCTTTGCCATTCTAATGGTGTTTGTGTGAAAGGATATTGCAGCTCTGCTGCCTGCTGGAATCATGAATGCCAGGAGATGGTGTAACACTTGCAGAATGGGATGAAATCAAACTTTGCACTTCTGGGTTCTGTTTCTTGGAGTTGGAGTTGTCTAATATCTTTTTCATACTGCTAGAAAGCTCTTTGTAGTTAGTAATCTTTTAAAAAAGCAATTTATCAAGGGATTAAGTGACATTTCTGCTTGTGAAACTGTGTTAAAGCTGGGGACCCGCAGGAAGTCTTGTGCAATGCCACAGCAGGTTAAAATCCCAACATCTGATCTACTCTGCTGTATGACAGGAATTGGAACTGAGAATAATTTTCTTACAAAGTCCTGAAAAAATCACTGTTGTTTGGTTTATTTTGTTTTGGTTTTCTACCCCTAAGTTTTTAGAAGTTCTCAGGAAGAACAGAAAAACTCTGCTCACCAAAGAAGCAATAGAAGGGAAGGATGTGCAGAAGAAAGAGCAGCAAGTCAGCTTTTGGGTCCATGCACAAGCCCACATGAACACTGGAATGGAACAGCAGTGTAGGTGGGAAGGGTGTTAATGCTGGTAAAGGCTCTGGGATGCTTTGATATAAGGAAGTAGGAAGAGAGGATGAGGGAAAGCTCACACTGTAGCGTATATTTTGGGTTTTAAATACCAGCTGTCCTTTCCACAGCCCTAGAAGACTTATCAAATTAACTCCCCTCTCTTCCCCATGCATAGTTTTAAAATGTCCACTTGTATTGCAGAAAAAGATGCAATTAAACCCTTGCTTTCACTAGGGCACCTGTACAGTGAGAGCAGTTCGTTTACAGTGGTGGCAAGGCCACTAGCTGCAAACTTATTTCAATCTGTCTTTTCTCCATTCCTGATTCTATAGTTGACTTTTTAACTGAAATTTTCAGGTGCCTAAATTGAATTTAAGCGCTCTTCCCCCCCCTCCCCCCCCCCCCCGCCCCGCCTTGGATTATCAATTAAAAGGGGAAGTGAGGAGGGAAAAAGCACAAACATTGCTTTCTGGTACTATTTCTTGATTTTAATTCTGTGGAATGCTGTTAGTATTGGGGGGAAAAAACCAAACCAAAAAACCAAAAAAAAACCCCACCAAAACCAAACATGGAGGAGTCTGGAAGGTGAAAGCCAGAGCTGTCACTGCTGCTGACAGGTGAAAGGAAGGAGGATGATATATGGGGTGGTCAGTTTAGTACAGCAGAGAGGGAAAGGAGAGAGAATAGTTTTGGTAGTAAATAATCCTTTCAAGCAGTATTAATTCAACTCAGAGTTTTATAAAATTGTGTTAAAATAATTCTTCAGAAATTTCACTATCAGAGGCCACTTCTGAAGCTAAACCACGTTTTTTTTATACACTGAGCAGCTGTCAAAGGAGGTCTTCAAACTTTGTCTTTCCATGTGTATGTTCTGCTCCTAAAGTCCTAGGCTACTTTTATTCACTTATTTCCCTAGTTAACTCTTCTTGATACGCAGTGTTAGGGAGTTCTGCAAACAAACCTAAATTAAGTGTCTGTCAGTGTTTCAGTTTTTCCCAGTGAAAAGCACTGCTTTTATTGCAGCATTATCCTTAGTGCTAGGTAACTCTATGAAAAGGGCTAAGAAGTAACACTTAAGACTTTTTCACGTCATCTAAATTGATGGCAAGCATTGACCAAAAAAAAAATTGCCCTTGCCTGAAATATTGCTTTTCCCTCTGGAAGAGAAATCTGGTTATTCTTCAATTTAGGCTTCTTTCCTAAGATAAAATTTGAAGGGGAAATGTCTGCCTTGCTCATTGATAGATCTTGTCCATGATTTTAATGCAGTCACCTAAGGATGCATATGAATCATGTATAGACACGTCTCTCCCAGGGTTCCACATTATGAAAGTGTTTCCAACATTGTTTGCCTTTCAGGGAATTTTAAACCTAACTTGTAATTGAAAGCTTTCTAGTCACAGACACTAAAAGTTTGCTCACTCATGAATGCAAACATGACAGCAGAACATGCATATGAATTCAATTTTATATCAGCAGATAACCTGTTGTGTTCTGCAGTTCTGCTCTGTGTATTAAGTGTGAGCAGAGCTGCATGTTCTACCAAACCAAAGGCTTATTGTTGTCTTGCTGCTGAGCTGTAGAGCAAGAGCAGCATCAAACTGGTTTGGTGCATTAACTGCTAAGGAGCTTCTGAGTTTGCAAAAACCCCAAAATGGACAATGGAACCCTTACAGATGGAAATGTATGCTTTATTTGCTGATGCAAATGAACCTGTCTGGAGCAAAAGTGAATGATACAAGATCATAGCGTTTGGTTTATTTGAACACAGTATTTCATATCTTAGGGTGAAATAATAATAATAATAAAAAAGAAACAATAACTCTTTCCTCAAAAGCAGTATTTGTCTTGAAAATTCCTGTTTACTGTTTTGTGGTGAACATTTGAGATCTCAGAAGTTAGTGCATCCATTACTTTGTAGTTTTCCAGGAGTACAGAAAGCAGGACATAACTCCTGTAACATGTCTCTCTTTGTAGGTGGGAAGGAAAAGATGGTGGTGGTATGAATTTTGTCCATCAAGCTTTTACTAAGGATTCTGCATCTTTCAGGCAGAGCAAGTCTGTTACTTGGGTGAGAACAGTGCCATGATTGTTTTGGAGGGTAATTAAAATATCTAATGACCTAAATTAGGTAAAGTCTGCATAGTTCCCTGTGGGGAAAGAAGATGCACAAGTCTAAAGATTTGAAGTTACTTTTTACCCCCCCACCCCCCATAATCTGGAGTTATCAGTGTCTAGAGTCTGTCTCCCTGTGCTATGAAATAGTAAAATACTTTTAAAAATGTGGCATCTTCATGAATGAGACTGGCTTGCTGGAGGGCAGGCAAATTTAAACTGGGTGAATTGATAGCAACTGCTTTTTTACTCATCTAGGAAGTAGTAATTATAAACTTGATGGGTCAGTATTCTAAAATGGGGAATTAAGGTACCAGCCAGGGACTTTGTTGTTGAAAGTACCTTATGCATTATCCCTCTGAATTTATTCCACCAACCTAAACAGTACACATGCTTCAACTTCCCCCCTCCAAAGCACGCCCTTTTCCTGAGGGCTCCCTGCAGTGACCCTCCGGTCAGGCATAGGAAACCAAAGTTTTAGCAGGTAAATTAGTGTGATGTTAGCAACAAATCTTAGACTAGTATTTGGACTCCTAGAATTGATCCTAAATTCTCAGCCTCCCAGTACATTGCCAGAAATCTCATTCATCTTGGAAATCCATTACTGATTCCCACTGTGGATTTAATAGTGTGCAGCGTAGTACAAATTCCAAAGAAATGAAGGAGTTAAGCACAATAACATGAATTTGTTCAGATTCTGACCATCATTTAGGTCTCTGGGGTACTATGATAATATAAGTACACAGTAAGTTGCATATTCAGTTGGGTATAGTTTTCATCTCTGGCAAAAAAACAAAGGATTAATATCCATCCCAGGAGACAATTTTGGAAAAGACCTTTGATTATTATCTTATCCAAAAAGATTTAAGACTATTGGAAAACACTTTATACTTGCCCAAAAATGCTGGTGCTGAAAGGCAGCAATGTTAATAATTTAAAGATTAAAATAAGAATATAATCATTTCTAATCTAATTATGTCTCTTTATATGCCTGTGGGGGGGTTTCAAGCAGATCACGCTTCTTTAAAAGTCATGCAGAAAAGGAATATATTTTTTTTTTAAATTAAATAACAATAAAAAAGGTAAAGAATGAATAAGTTGCCAAATTGTTTTGTGTATTTCCTGGCAACCTTTTCAAGCATATTCCATGTTAGAGAGTGGTTAGTATATATAATTGCTTAAGAGTTCACAAAGGCCAGAAAGCTCATTAAAACAGGTGAAGGCATTTGGGTCTGGTGTAGAAAATCACATATTAATGGATAGAATTACGTGACCTTTGTAGGAGCCTAGAAATATGTGAAGCTAACTGAAAAATCATACAGTATATTAAATAAACAAACTAAATCACCTGATAGACACACTTATTTTCATAAGTGCAAATCTATTCTTTTTGGAAAAAGAAAAAAAAAAGGCTAATGATAGTTCAAAATGATTTTTTTTGTTGTTTGTTTGTTTGTTTTTTCTGAGCAGTCTTACAGGAGGTTTTCAGTTTATTTGAAGTGACAGCTCTACCACTCAAATGTAAATGCAGTGTGGACCAGTAGAGGGAAACCATCATCATGTATGATTTATACTTATTGACACATCACTGTTCAATTAGTAAGTATTTGAAGTCTTGCACTAGTATAAGTAAATTATATGAAGACACCTGCAACATTTTAGTTGTAACAAGATTGAACTTCTGAGCAGAAGTCTTCATTTCCATAACACATCTCCCCAATGATGAGTGTGCTCAGTCTTCTGTCTCAAGAATTTAAGTATAACCCTTTAACTTGGGTGGATCTGTAGTGAAGGGTTGTAGAGAGAGGAGAAAAAAAAGGTATTATGATAGTGTGATCCACTGGGATTTAGCAAAATAGCCTTAAAAAGGACTTAAGTTATATTTCTATGCTTTAGCAGATCCGTTACAGCACATCCCCTTCCTGGAAGTGTTGAAGGCCAAGCTGGATGAGGCTTTGAGCAACCTGGTCTAGTGGAAGGTGTCCCTGCTGATGGCAGGGGGGTTGGGACTGGATGAGCTTTATGGTCCCTTCCAACCCAAACCATTCTATGATTCTATATCCTATAAAGATTGTCTAGTACCACATTATTGTCCTATAAAACAAGGTGTATATACCTAAAGTCTTCAACAAGTTTCTGTGCCTTGCTTCCTAACCAAGCACCCTCACCTGCTGTCTTCAGTAAGTTACCTATAGCTTGCCTTGCATGAAAAACAGAGCAGTGACCGTGATTATATACAAGTTTTTTCACAGTGAAGGAAAAACAACAGCTACTGTCAATCCAGGTGTAATGTAGATCAACTTCTAGAATTTTACAGTTAGCGGAAAGTGGCTAGGATCTCCTTTGCTAGCTGTGTGTATGAATATACTTATTTTTATATGTATATATAAAGTAAATTTTCAGAGCCAGGGTAAGAACCAGCATGCTTTTTATGCATAGTGTGTATCAGCAATACTGTGAAATTCTGACAAGATTCAATGAGGGGAAAATCTAAGCTTGCAGTAAATAGCAAGGGTACTTATGAGTTACTAATTCCAGATTATTGATGCTTCATGTCAAAACAGTAACTTCAAATTTGAGAAATTCAAATGGAAGCTTGTTAAATGAAGGGTTTTACAGCAAGTATACTTGTTTTTAGTTTCTCATCGTAACTTTCCTAACTGTTAAGTACTGTATCAATTTGACAGTACTGGAAATCACATGCTATTTCATAATTGTCCAATTTAATTGGTACCAGCATGCTAGACCATTGACTTTAGCTAAAATATTAAATCACATAGTCAACAATTTTAATATTATAAGGTATGGAACTGGATGGATGGAAGATTAGTCCAAGTGGGTAGAAATTTTTTCATTCATTACTGAATCTTGCAAAGTTGGTTACTAAAGCTAGAGAGGTTTAATTTAAAATCAAGGTTTTTGGAAATGCACCCACATAGATCCTAAAAATGGACTTTACAAAGGAATTGGGTTATGGGTGTACTGTTTGACTGGATGTTACTGAAAAATTATTTGTGGGTTTGAGATGCAGTGCTAGGGATGGAAAAGGAACCTTTGGAAAAGGTAGTGTAGTAGATCTAACTCAGGTTTTATAACATTGCCATATAAGAAGTGTTTTAAATGGGTGAGTCGAGGACTAACCTGGGTGTTTTTAAGCTTTTTTTTAATACCTGTATCAGACTGGAGGCAGGTTAACTAAAGTTAAAGGTTAATTCTTGAGATCTAAGGTTTTTTTCACTGATGCTCTCAACATAAAAACAAAAAATGTGCTGATATAGGTAGTCAATCACACAGAGTCAGAGGAGGATAAAATTATCAGACTGGAGAAATTGGGATTTTGAAATATGATGGAATAAAAAAAAATGGGATGTAATTTAGCATTGTAGAATACAAGGTCGTGTATCTTGGGACTAATTAGTTTTTTGCTTTAAGATAAGAAATCAGTTGGAAGTGACAAGAAGCTGTAGGAGCATTAATACTAGGAGACTGAGATGAGTCTCTGAGATTTGCTCCTGAAAGAGAATGTGTTTCTGTAAGGTGAGGTGGTAAAATAAGAATGCTGTAATAAACATCAAAAAATATTTCCACTGGAGTATTCTGTACAACACAGGTACTACCTTCAGAAGAAAGATTAGTTCAGCACATCACAAATGCAAATAAGGTCTATAAATATTATTAGCAAAATTGAGAACTTTCCCTGTGAGTGGCTTGCGTGTGGCTTGTTTAACCCAGCGAAAAGGAGGCCAGGAGGTGCTCAATATGAAAATACACAGAGATAGGGAAAAGAAAGCACAGAGTACTCCAACCACTACAGGTTAGAAAAAGAACAAATGGGCAGCCCTTCACTGGCTGTGGGGATCCAAAAATGTCACCATAGGACTTCTAGTTCTTGAAGAACAAATAATAGAGGTGCACAGGAACAAGAGTCAATGGTTTATCCCTCTTGGCACTTTCCATTGGCTGAGGTAAGTCAGTATTTTTCTTTCTCTCTGTGTAGGTTTCTATGAACTTCATTCTTGCATCCCCAGCTCCTGCACTCAGCAGAGAAGAGTCTGTTGCAAGTTTGTGAGGACCAACCTCACAACTGTGTTTTCGACAAGATTTTTCTTTGGTGTGGGAAGCTTACTCTAGGACACTCAAACTTTTGCTGAAGTGAAACTGTGGTTTACACAAACTCCTTCAGAACTGAAGTATTTTCTTTTCCTAAACAGCAATAAACAGTGTTTCACTTTTATACTACTCTGTCCTTGCCATGGTGTCTTCCAGCCATCCCAAGAAAGCTATGATAAGATGATCCCTGGTGACATTGTCAAGAAAATGACAAGTTACCAAGGGATGCTGTGTCATTGGTCATAGCTGTCTTCAGTACACATAGCTATTTTCTTTGTTGTTCAATGTAGGTTGAAAAAAAAATATATCAGATGATTTATCTGATTATCTGCTAATAAATGGTGCAATTTTTACTTCAGGCATAGAGTTCATGCTGTCATCATGAGCACAGTGTTCCCAGTGGCTGTTGTCAACTCTAAGGAAAGAGAAGGTCACTTTTTAATAGATCATATTTTAATTTTCTTGTTTTCAGAGTTGAGTGTAATCAAATTCCATGTTTGTGACAATACTCCATTAAAGAAGCATTGTGGCAAATAGTTCTACATACATGAGAAACCTCACCACGAAGAGTGCACTGAGCTTCAGTGATTTTGTGAGGAGTGGGATCACTGAAGTGGAACTGTTTTAAAAGTTAGTAGTGTAAGTAAAAGTCAGGTCAAATGTGTTCAGTAAGTCAATGTTCACACCTGTCCTGCAGCTCAATACAGATGATTTATGGTTGTACAGTCTTTCTTTTTCTGAGGAAAGGCTGGAGAGGAAAGGGGAAGGATTTCATTAAAACAAAACCTGACCTATGCTACTCTGTCAGAATCTTCATATTTGAAACAAAGTCCACTCATCTTGTTTCTTTTTAGTCTTTATACTAATAAAATTATAACTACTGGTTAAATATTAGAGTTTTTTTGAAAAGTCCCTATTAATTGTAGTTTCTGTTCTGGGAAATTCTCTTAGTTTTTGCCACAGATGAGTATTTTCAGATGTAGTTAAATAACATCTTTATTCCAGCTGGGACCTCATTGCCAAGTTTCTATTCATTATCTAATCTTAAAATAGTCTTAAGCTGCTAGAAATACTGCAACACAGTCAAGTATCAATATTTTTTTCCTTCCTGTGAGACAGTGAATTAGAAGACAGAAAAAACCCCAACCCTATAGGTTGAGAGCCTGGTGTGAAGTCTATCTTGTCCTAAAATGCAGAATGATTCAAAGCAGTTATGCCTCGTGGGTACAGCCTGACAGGCCCAGCTACTTCCATGCGAAAACAATATACTGCAATCCTTTCCTCGTTACTGGAGTGCCAGTGCAGCACAGGTGACAAATGCTGTCTCTGCAACCATAGTGCCACTGTCCTATGTTTGTATGACCTTTCATAAGGGCAAAAATACGCCTTCTCCCTCTGTTTCTTGCTGTCCCCATGATGGTAATAGCCAGAAGCTGTTAGAGTGGAGCTAGGATGTAGAAGTCATCACAGGAGTTAATGGATTCCAGAAGCGTGTGTAGATTTTGAAAATGGTTGGGCAGATTCATAGCAGCAGAGCAATTGGTATCAGTGAGGCTTGTTCGAGCCTGGGAAGGTGTTTCAGGGAAGATTCAATGTGTGCTTGTCCTGCTTTTGCTTGTTTTTCTTAAGTAATGTCTTAACAGACATTATTGATATGCTTCAGCCTTCCTTCTGTTTTTAAGCTGTCTGTATAAAATGCTCTGTTGGTTTTTTTTTCCTTTGCCAATCCTAGATATGTGTTGGTGAGGTGATTGCGAGAGGACTCTGGAGTAAAAAGAAAAAAGGTAGTTTGATGCCATAATTACTCTAATAGGCTATAAAGTGTGTAGGTAACAAATGAGGATACATTATTAGCTTATTTTATTGTTGTTTTTACCTTACTTTCTGCAGTGTGCTAAGGCTAGCACCTGAAGGGTTAAAGATTTTAGGTTGCCTCAGTTTAAGAGGAGGACCATAGGGCAAACACCAAGAAAACATTGCTTTCACTCCATCTCTTACATTTTTGGCTGCAGTGCCTAATGTGTAGTTAACTGAAGTATTGATATAATTGCAGTATGGTTCTAATTGGGTAAGTATATTTAATACCCATTCAGTTGATCAGAAACTGAAACTAATTTCTGAATTACTTAATATTATAATCTTTTGAAGTATCATATATTTAATGAATTAGGTTCTTGCACAGGTATCTTAAAATTACAATGACCTGTATAAAAATGAACAATGAATTTATTAGAAACTTTACACTCAGTTGAACTACGTGGCTAAAATCTTTAGGAGGACGCTTTTAAAATCTTTTCTTTGGAGTATCTGCACCTTCACCTCAGGGCTCTGGAATTACATTACATTTTAATGAAGTTTCCTGTGCTGTTAAATATTGTATACAGCTACACTCACAAATACCCTCCCATCTATTAAAAATCAAGTGGAAAGGTGTTTCATAGGGCTTGTTGAGGATGTGGATAAAGCAATATCATGCTGAGGGTATTAGTCTAATTTAGTGTCATTCAGTTTCTAGTGCAAATAGAAATATTCTAACCAAAGACAATTATCTTCTTAAATTGCTGGTAAGACCTTATTTCCAGAAGTAAATGTCCAGTAAATGAGTTGTTTGTGCATCTGAATTACACTTATGAGCCTGGACTATTTCAGTGTAGGAACAGCAACAGAAAGTTGTCTACAGTGCTTCCAAAGTGTCTTGCTTTATACTTATGTAGAAAGCATTAACACAATCCTTCTAGGTTACTAAAAGGAAATATTGATGTGCTGTCAGTTAAACTATTTCAAAGCATGTTTTAAATTTAGATTTTTAGAATCTGTCCGTCACTTGACCATTTCAGCTGTACCTCCATTTGGGCTGCAACATGAAGTGCAGGTGTGCTTGGGGATAAAAAGCTCAGCGTACCCCATTCCCGTGTCTCAATGAACTGAAGATTAAATGATGACTGAAACCATGGTTTATATGACAGAAAAGGGTTTCTTATTAGAATTTGGTCATTCAGTATCCTGAGAAGTGATTGCATTTAGATTTCTTTACCTTGTGCCTTTCAAGTCTAAAATGAAAGAAATATTTTAATCATTTAATGCTTCCTGGCAGAATTTAAGCTCGATGCTATTTTAAAGGAATAAGAACTGAAGAATTCAGAAAATCTTTCTTTAAAAAAATATTAATTTATTTTTTTGGAAATGTATTATTCTAAGTTTCATCCTCCAACTGGAGATGATCTATCCCAGGGACAGGAAAAAATAGAATAGAAATATTGCAATAGAAATCTTTTTCTGTGTCTTTTTTACCAAGCAAGTTTTGTATAACAAGGATAGTACAGCCTGCAACTGCTTTGAAATTAAGTGCATAGTGAATATAAAGTGTTGAAAATCAGTCCATTTTACAGTTTGGAATTCCTCTAAAATCAAAAACCTCAGCAGATATTGAACTGTTCACAACCTGTTATTAGCAAACCATCTCCCCACATCAGAGTGCGTGGAAGCAACTTGCCTTGTAGTGACTAAGTGCGACTGCCCCAGCGAAATGTGGCTGATGGCCATTTTTTGAGGTTACCTGTGACTTGTCACTGGCTGCAGGTGGCTGAGGATGGGTCAGAGTAACACAGAGTGGTGAGATGTGCTGTGATGGCCTCCTTTTAAACAAAGTCTGAGCTGTCTTTGGACACAACTGCATTTGTGTTAATGTTGCCCTAAATCTTCTCTCCTTTCCCTTGCCATCCTTCTTTAATACAGAGTTTAGAACGCTGCAGCTCTGCTAAATGCATGTTCTGGATCAGATATTGGAAGTGGAAGATGAGATTCATAGCTGTAATTAGAGAGGCATTTTAGCACATATGCTTATATACCATAGTAGGAAATTTGGTTAAACAGAAAAGGAGCTCTATATATTTTCAAGAACTAACACATGCTATTAGACAGAGATCTATCTATTCCTGGCACGTATTTACTATATATTTTACTCTTTGGGCAAAGAATTTACACAGAGGAGTCTGGAGGCTAAAAGCAAGCAAATCTTCCCATCATTCCCATGTTTACAATGTGCTGCAGAGGACAGCGGAGCTTCCAGTGCTCTGGGTTTGCCCTGCTTTACTGTGATTCTGAAAAGCATCCTGGATATTGCAATGCAAATGGTACACCCAGGAACAGCAAGGAAATGTGTATGAAAAATGCAGAGATAGAATAAATGAACTAGGAAAAAAAAATTGAAAATCAGGTAACAGAGTATTACAATTTGAATATCTAGCTTATTGTTAGTGCCTTGACCATCAGTCAATGGAGCAAACTTTGCAAGGTCTTTTGCCTAGTCTAGCACTGGTCCTCCTGCCCCTGGTCTGACTCCAGGGCACCTGGAAGCAAAGCAGCTGGATAACCACTGTCATTTCTAGGACTGACTTGCTCCTGACACATCAAATGAAGATCATGGTTTAACTGAAAACAATTTGAGATATATGTCTTCAAACATCCTTGACATTGCACTTTATATGTAATTTGAAAAAGTAACTGTCAGCAATGAGTAAAAGGCTATTTTGTGAGAGATAACCTCAATCTGAGAAATGTACAAACTTGTAGCTATTGTTAGACCTCAATAGTAGTTATTTATACAGCTACTCCCAGGGAGTAGCTTCCAATAACCACGTTATTAAAGTTAACAAGATATAGCAATTGTAACACTCATTGCAAGTTGTTACCACTGTATTAGCCAATTAGATTTTATATGTTGATACTCAATAACAGATATCTATCTTTTTAGATAAATTTCTGATATTCAACCAGTATATGTTGAGCTATTACATGCTAAGTATTCTAGCTCAAATATCAAGGAGCAACCTTAAAAGACCTGGACAATACTGAAGCTTTAATTGCATGTGTTCTTCAGAAGCAATTTAAACAAAATATCAGCATTGTTCATCAAGAATCAACCCACCATATTAGAGCCTTCTACAAAAAAAACCCCATTTAGAGTACTGGTATTTCTTTTTGGAACCTCTTAGAATACAGATGGGATGTGTGTGTGTATACACACGTACCTTTATGTCCTATGCACTCTCTGGGTAGTTTTCTGTGGGTGCAAAAGTAAGATGTAGTTACTAGACTCTGCTAAGCAGTAGTGAGGAGTTACCTTTGCTAATGTGGTGATGAAGCTTCAAAGCATGCCAAGTGCAAACATCTTGACAGAGACCTTTGCAGACTGGAAGTTTTGGAACTTCCAAAGAGAACAGGGGATTTTCTGAAGTTCAGCATTAATTTAATTTACTTCCTTTAGCTTGATTTGGGAAGAATGTTGAGCTAATGGGATGATTATGAAAATGCCAGCCCAATAAGCACTTTATTTCTTCTCTTAAAATGATAAATGTCTGTCCTAGTTATGTTTGATTGCAACCAGATAATGTTTAATTTTATGCTGTGTTCACTGGTGTGGCAACAAACCAGACTTCTTACCCTTATTTAACCTACTATCTTCGTGTTTTCTGACCATGAACTTCAAAGAAAACGTCTTACCTATAAGGAGATCTTTCTCCAAAACACAAGTCCCAGTAGCACTGAAGGAACAATAGGACAGGGAAAGGAGAAAAACTAGAAGACTTTTAGATGGGATTGGAATTCTTGAAACTGTATCTTTTAAGACAATATTTTATTCATCACTAAAGATAAGTCAGTCAATGACTGCTTCTTGCTTAAAGTTCAAACACATTAATTTGAAGTTTGTATAAAAGCTTATTGAGAAAGATAGGCTTACTAATGGAATATAAAATAAGTGAGAAACGTTTATCTTCAGACAGTTTTTTGATGCCTTGGATGATAAAAGTAAAATAAGTACATAATTTAAATGACTATATAGCTTGAATAGGTGTTCCATGTGACATTATAAAATCCTCAAATTAAGTCAATGGAGAGTTCTGACTGGTCAAGTCTCCAGTGCAATAGCTGATGTAGAATTTGGTGAAAATGTACCATAAATCTCATGTTAGATAATCCTTTTAACACACACTGAATCATTAGAGCCAAGAATTTTAAGAAAAGCAGTGTTACCTTTTTTTACAGAAACCCACAAATGTGTTTTTACTGACAAATATAGTTAAGCACATCTTCAACAAACATGGCTAATCATTTAAGATGGATTTTTGGAATACAGAACAGCATTATTTTAGGAAAAAAATTGGTCCTGTAACTTAAGAAACAAAATGAAGCAAAGTAAGGCTTACATTTAGACTATAAAAATAAAAGCAAGTATCAAATCTCCATTTTTAAAAAGGAATCTTCATTTCTTTATACTATGAATAAAGTAGGAGCCTGCTTTAAGGTGGAAAGCCACTCAACTAGAAAGATTATTAGCCCAAATCAGAAGAAAGGATGACAGGGAATGCCTTTTTAAGAATCTTTTATGGTTTTGAAAACTTGTGTGAATTTTACAAGTTTCATTATACTGGGGTAGGCAAGTCTGAAACTCTTCACACAAATAAATCTTGGTGTGTTTCAGCAGACTGAAACTAAACTGAGCTTGCAAAGTTTGGATTATTTGAAAAGGTGCAGTGTGTTAACTGACTTTGTTCTGTAGCATAAAAATATCCAATGAGATTATAGATATGTATGTACTTATGCTTAAATAAAGCAATAAAATGTTAATAGCAAGCTATTGAAATAGTGACAGCTAAGCTGTCAGAAGTAAAAAAGATATTTTTTGATATTAAATAAAGGACATACATTCTGGCAAGTGAAGTTATATGAGTCATCCTAGATTTGGACATACATATTTAAACAAATGACATCTACTGTTAGTTTTACTCCCAGGATACTTCAAAGCGATTTCCCTGATCCTTGGTGGATTATGAAGTACAGAATTAGTAATGAATGTATGAGCTGGTCTAGGGCTTAAATTATGAGACTTGTAGGCAAGCTTTTGCAAAGAGAAACCTATAATAACAAATTTAAGAATAAAAACTTAGCTTAACCTCACAACTTCAGGAAATACAGCTTAAATACTTGTTCCATATATATCAGGATCCTAGCCACAATTCTTATTTTGCAGCAGAGTGGTTCCATGGGATTAGGAGGATGACTGATAAACTTTGTCAGACATTTGGGACCCATAATTTCTGCAGAGACATGCTGGAAATAAAACTTAATCCTGGGAGGGCACTTTATCTTTAGGTGTTTCACGATACAATGCTAGACCTATTCGATCTGTCCCTTTCATAACATTAAGCTATGTTACTGGTGATGTTCATCATGAAGACTATACGTGATCCTTTATGCAGTGTCAGCAGTATTTTGATTATAGCCAGGTTTCTATGCAATGAATATGCAACCATTGTTTGTATTCACACCTGTGTGTGCGTGCATGGAAACTGTGCTCATAAGCTGCTTCAAAGTGTGTGGAAATAGATGTGTGCTGGTGAACCTTCAAAGACAGTGGTTTGATACAGCATATAAATTTGCAAAAGACTTTCAAAAAATGTATACCTGTAGTCTGATAGTCTTCCTTAATAGGCTGATAGCACTTGAAATCCCTGTAATAAAAAAAATTCCAATCTTGAGCCTGTTTGAGACCATTAGTTTCCAGCTGAAATGAAGAGCTTTTCTAAAACTGCATTCAGTTTTTTCGAGGATTAACTTTCATTTTTATGCCTTGCTCCCCCAGCCCCATCTGAATGACCTGATTTGCCAGGAGAGATCAAACAAAAGGAATGATATTTAGCCAAATCTAACAAGAATGATCCATTCATAAGCCAGGCAATTGTTACTGATACATCAGGACTAGTACCTTCCAGAGTTGTAGAGAAAACCTCCTCTGCTTACATCTAAATCTGATAGTACTGTGTTAAGTTGGAAAGAAAAGAAATGGAACTGTCCTATGGCAGATGAATCATGCCTTGACAATGAGGACTGATACTTGCAGCAGAAACCAAATCACACACAGGAATGTGTTTGAGGCACTAGAGAAATAACTGATGTTTATTTTAAATCCCAGAACATCTGGATACCTTGAGAGAAGCACTTTTGTGAGCACCAGAAGTAAAGCCTGGTTTTCAGTGGAGTTGTGTTTCATGGTTGAGTGAGTTACCTGAATTTATGCTAGTTCTAAGCTCAGTTCTTAAACAATTGACATTAGAAAATGATGTTATGAATGCTTTATTTTAGAGTTTATACCTTATTACACACTGGGGAATCTATTTCTCAGTTTCTCTGGGTGTAGATCTTCTGTTAACTAATGAGGCACAAAAATTGATCAAAGCTTTCCCTGCAGTTTGAGGAGTCATAGCATCTTTCTCTCCCTAGTAGGGTCTGAGTTTAGATACCCAGTGAACACGTGGTGCCCTTTGACTCTGTAAAGATAATTCTTCTCTTTGCAGAAACCTTTTCCTTTAAAATCTGGGAATACAGAATAAACAGCTGCATACAACAATAAAGTACTGATTGAAATTGGCCAGTTACAACAGCAAGTTGATAAAGTGATGGCAGTAGGATGATTTTCTGACAAGAGATACAAGGTTACTGCTGGCCCTTCTGAAACTTCCCGCCTTGCATTGTGCAAGAGGTGTACAAAACACTTTGCTTCTAGGGTGTTACAGTTGAAACTAAAGACATCTCAAGTGACAAATGCCCTCCTCCAATCCCTCCATACTTGTCCTTCTCTTTGGCAATGATGTTTGTTGGGTGATGAGGCTGTTGGACAGTGCTTGTTAGAAACACCTCTGGTCTGCAGAATTTGGATCCGCTTTCTTGTTCAGCTTGGCATTTTGGGTTGCTTGTATGTGTGTTTCTGATGTCTCCTGTTTTGTTTCTGATGTCTCCTGTCTTAATCCTTCTGTAAGGAGTAAAAAGCATACAAAGTACTACTTGTCCTGGGGGAGGAAACCCTGGTACCCCCTCCCCGCCCTTGATTTATCCCATCTGAAAGCTATTCAGCACAAGCTTTACATGTACATTTTTGTTTTCCTCTCTGTCCCACCTCCATAAGAATATGTAATAAGATTTTCAAGGATATACTATGTGAAGTCTACTGTTTGAAAAAGAAAATATAAATGTATTCAAAATAGAAGTTATCCTAATGAGCCAAATGCACCTCTTACAGCCCTTACAAATAAGAATGTCTTTGGAAGAGATGAGAATGAATGATCAGAAACAGTGGTGTGTTAATTTCTGGAATTTATGTTATAGTTCATAAGTACTACCTTGATATAATAGCATTTGTTTCTTCCTCTACTTGCTTCATATTTTGTGAGGCTAAGAAGGTTTAAATTGATACTAAATCTCAGAAAATACCTTCTTCAGAAGGGATTTTCCACAGAAAAGTATTGCATACTTTTATACTTTTTTTTTTTTTAAATAAATAAATCAGGAAGAAAGCTAACTATTCATGCTCCAGAAGAAAGTCCTGGAGGTGGGATGAACGAGACTGACATTCTTGCTGTCTCTACCCCTCTCCACCATGGGAATGCTGTAAAAGCTCTATCAAATGATGTCTGATGTTGTGCTGTTTTCTGTCTATTTAAAAACACAGGATAACCAATGAGGTTTCTCACATTAGTATATTTTGTTATCCTTTTTTAGAAGTATTTTTTTTTTTATCTGGTGAGTCTGTGACAATTTGACATTGGATGACTTTATAAAACATTCTACTAATTGGATTTGTTAAAATAAATAAATCAAACACTAATTGGAACGTGCCCTGCCATTATTTTTGCTTACTGAATTAGATATAATGGCGTGAAGTTCTTTTTATCATATTTGTGCACTTATTTAAACACCCCCTTGGTGCACACTTCTGCAAATTCAATTATGTATTCAAAGGAGGCATTCAATTTATGCAAGGCTGGTTTACATTTAATCCAGGGGCAAGTCTCAGTAACTGATGATAGGTCTGCTCAAGATTAATTAGCATCACTCAGATGAGCAATGGCATTGTTACAAGCCTGCAGTGTAAAACAAGAGATATTTTATCCTTCCTATGTGAGCTGTTGTTTGCTTCAATATGACCCTTTTCAGGAAGGGAAAAGCTTTCTTGTTTGGGTTTCATTTTGTGAAATGGGGTCAACACCACATGCATTATCTAACAATATCAAAGTCATCTCCATTTCCTTTTCTTTTGCCCCACTTAGCAACTGCATTTGTCACTGTTTACTTTTCAGCCAACCAGGGGAAAGATTTCAAAATCCCAACTTGCTTCCTAAAAATCCTCCTTCTTGTTAACAATTTGTGAAGATGTAGAACCCCACTTTGGAAAATGTGTAAATCATTTTCCTCAAACAGCTTTGTGAGACTGTGGCTAAAATTACAACGTGCACACATAGGATCTAAATTCATTGAGTGGTATCTTTTTCTTTCAATTTGAGGATTATTTTTTCTATGTTAATTAATAGCACTGTTCTGCTGCTAAGCAGTTATGTTTCAGTGATGGATTTTGTATGAGGATGGATTTAGGATGGATCTAACATGTTTATTTTTGGTTTTTGTTTATTCCCTCCCCTCTTTCACCACCCCATGCCCCTTTATGTTCCAGAATATTTCAATGTAGCTCATATTTAGGTATCCACATAGGCAGTGTGTCTTTGGAAATGCTGAATATTAAGCTTAAGCTGACATCAGTGAAAAATAATATATAATAATATAGTTTTATCCTGTTGGCCCATTTTGAAGTTATCCTTGCTTAAATGGACACTTAAAAACTATTAAGAAATTTTTAGTTTAAACTGGAATTCTTTAGTGGGGACTAATTGAATTTCCAAGTATCTTGCAGCAAGGTGCTTGTGTAGCACAAGGAGCACCTGCACAAGTGCAATCGGACATTAAATGCACCTGTGCTCCGTGTTTCCTAGTTAGCTTGGTTAGGAGCTCGTTAGCCTGAATGCACACTTGAACATGAGTGCTTTCATCTCCTGGATCAACGATGTTCCACAGAAAAGATATTATCATGCCATGCTTTTCTCAAACTTTCTCCCCAGCCCAGTTTACCCTCCTAGAGCACATAGGGCATGCTCTGCTCAGCAGGGCCCACCTGAGGACCCCTGACTGTGGTGAGTTCTGAGGTTCCCCACTCTGTCACACTGGCCTTGGTGAGGCTGCAGACCCAAGAGATGGATGGAGCCCACCTGGTTTGTCCAGGGTGGTGGCAAAGCTGTTGCTGAGGTAGATCCGAGAGTGGTGATGTGGCAGTGGTTCTGTGGGGCATCCCTCGGCCCATCTGGCTTCTCTTCCAGGAGAGGGTAGGGGAAACACAGCCTGACTTGACCCCGTGGCTGGATTTGTAGTTAGAAGTGGGTGTTCTTGTTCCCGAGAGCTGTGTTTGTGCTCCGTGTGCTAGCAGTGGGGCGGGTGGCCTCTGTGAGGAGAGGCTGGGGGTGCCTGTGGCCGAGGGGGGCCCCGGCCCCGGGG
>NW_010294597.1:35165-36695 GCF_000700745.2 Antrostomus carolinensis
TGGGCACTGGCACGAGAGGCGACCGGGCCCCTCAGTGAAGCTGGTGTCACCTTGGGGAAAAAGAGTTTAAGAAAGGGCAAAATGCCAGGAAGGCGGGTAGGAGCTGTGTAAGAAACTATCTTGCAAGGACAAGGTCAGTGAAAGAGGAGAGAGCAGAGTGGGTCTCAAATTTCTGGGGTGAGATTGGGTGGAAACTTCACAGCTGCTTTTCTGCACGTGGCTGCTTGTACCCGAAGCTGTCATGTCATGTCTGCAGCATCCTGCAGAAAAGATAAGACTAGAAGTACCTGTGATGTACTTGTTTGGCAGATATGAAGACAAGTCACTGTGACCATTAGAGTAACCCCAAAATCTGTGATATTCTGGATGTTGTGATTCTTTCCTTCCACTTTCTGATGTTTCTTTCCTGTTCTGTAACACAACGTATGTTATAATAGAACAAACAAAGGAGCTGCTGACTTTTTTAGCTCACAAATTAATATGACTCTGGGTCCCAGCTGAGTCTTCACTTTGAATTCTGCTCTTTTGACACACTATAGCAAGGAGCAGATGGAGATGTCCCTGCTCTTGGTACCAGAGATTCATGCAGCCAACCTGCTTGTCTGAGCCCTTAAAATTGACTCCAGTTCTTTCTTCTTGTCCTCTTTTCTTGCAAATTCACCTCTCCAAAGTCCAATTCTGTAGCTTCAAGTAAATTAATCCTTCTGGCTGATTGCCCTGTCACTCTGTGTTTGGAGGTTTCTCCAATAACCTTTTGTTTCTTTTAAAATGTAGATGTCTAGTTGCTACTTTTAAGGCTCTTCATGGTTTATCCTTTCCTTTCTTATCCAATTGTACTACAAGGTTAGCTTTGACTTTCAGACAATGCACTTTAAAGCTGCCTTAGTTGTCTCTCACTAGTGGAAACTCCCAATTAATTTCTAGAAGTTCTTTCCTAACCCCTTCTGAACTACAACAACTTTACATGCCTCAGCATGTATAACATAACCTATTTAGCTGATTATAGCAAGAAATTGACAATTACATTCCCTGTTAAATGAGGACTGGTACCCTTTATTTTGCTACTATTGCTTGTTTTGCTTCTGGGACTTAGTAAGAGCACCTGTGCAATTTTCTCTTTGTACACAAGGCCTTGTACAAGTAGCCTGGCTTGATCAGAGAATTTGTTTACAATCTCTTCAAAGTAATAGCTCAGAGACAGTACCGTTATTGTGAGCTGCTGTATGCTGAGAAGGCGTCGTGTGGAAATGGTGTTTGTCTGAAGTTGGGCTATTAAAGGGAATCTGTCAAAATTAGAATGCCCCGCTTGGAGACTGAGCACAGAGTATTTGATATTGTCTCATACATGCTCACTGTGGAAAAGGTGACTTTCAGTTGCGTTGCGTACTCCCACACAATCCAGAACACCTTTATTTTCTCTTAGATATTTTAATGAGTATGTTTAATGTTTTAAATTTGTGCTTTTTCACCTAAATTAAATTGTAAAAATTGGTGAAACAGTTTTAGGTGTAGTCATGCTCGTTTTGACAG
>NW_010294597.1:36732-74896 GCF_000700745.2 Antrostomus carolinensis
ATTAAAATATTGTAAAATAATGACACTTCAAAAATATTTGCAAAGACTACTGAAAAAGACAAGCTTACAAGGGTCATAAAATCTGCTGTAGTCAGATCAATTTATAATGAAAATATACAATATATCAAATCATTTTTTGTTTTGTTTTTGGTTTTTGTTTTTTTTTTTTAGAACAAGCTTGATCTTTAAACATTTCTTTAGCAACTCAGTATTTTGGGGTGTCAAGTGCTCTATCCAACAAATCCTTTTAGTATATACTTTAAATTGAAATAATATGTGAGGTTTAATAGAACAACGTAGCAAACCAGTTGCAGTTGGAGTGCACATGAAGTCCTTTAAAAGAATAAAGCTTATTAATATTAATGACAGGATATGTATTTGTGTTTGTCATTTATGAGGAGTTTTGTAGGAACTGAGACAAGTTTGGGCTTTCTTGGGAGCTAGAGAATAGAAAGGGTAGGTGAAAACTAGAGAAGACTTCAATGTCCCTGGTGTTTGATAATCCTCATTGCAAAGGAACTACAGATGACTTGCATGCCAGCTGTTTATTGTGCGTGTGTAGGCAATGCAGCCTGTGGGAAGGAGTAGAGTTGGGAACATCTCTGTGCATGTAACTCTCTGATTAGTGTCAAGAGCAATTGGCAATTTGTCTGGCAGAACAAGTTAGTGTTGCCTTGAGCATTGCGCAGTCCTTGCAGCTCTGACACGTTAGATGTGTCCAGTTGACTTTGGAGGAGTCTATAGAGAAAAATTATCCTTGCCTCCGTAAAGGACGAAACCAAAGCAGTACAGAGAACGCTGTTGGTGTGATTAAGTCCTAAACTGAAACACCCAGGCAGTCTGTTCTAATGGATCCAGTACTGAAATATGTTTGGAGACTAAGTTGGGTTGAACGTGAAGAGGAATGTGCCTGAGGTAATGTAAGGGCCACCAGCGTAGGAATATCCTACCAGGGAATAAACTAGCTTGTCTGTGTGACACAAGGTTTGAAAATCTGCGTTGGCATACAAAATTTCATTCTGCTGTTCATGGGTTTCCCTCGATTCACAAGTGTTCAGGCAGCTGCCAGGTTATTTATGACAGTTAACTACTTCCAAGTATTTCAGGAATTGCAGTAGGAAAGATCACTTAGTCAACAGTCTGGAAGGTGTGAATGCTCGTTGTCATCCACTTCTTGTTATTTAGTTGTTGTCAAGAAACTAAAGGGTTGCACTGAAAAGCATTGACTTGAAAGGCCTTGGGGAATGGTCACGTGCCACACAGAGCTTCATGTTGCTATGCATGAGAGATGGTTAAAAGGAAGGTTACACTTTCTGTAGGTGTAACCCAACCTTGTGTAATTCAAGGTTTAAAAGTGAAAAGAAGTGAGGATTTACTGTAGGAACAAGGATGCTGTGCTTGTCAACAATTTGTGTTCCTTCCCCCCCCCCTTTTTTTTTAATATCTGACTTGACTTGGAGGTTTATCTAATTGTGTATCCATTACTGGGAGCCAAATGCAAATATTCCTGCATGTGAGCATCATGTTCATTTTCCTTGAAAATATAAGGACAATAGGATGAAATAAAGGGAACTAATCTAAGAAACAGTAGCGTGGAGGGAAGAAAACCAAGGCTTCTAAAAGATACAAAGCGTGTAAGTTAAAAAATATTTTCTAGATAACTTCTCTGCTGTCTGAAATCTAATGTACAGGAAATGAATTTTATTTTTCTTTTTGTTTCACTTGTGTTAACTTGGGTACAAAATATTAAAGTAAATTAAATACTATGAAGTGATATCAATAATTAATAGAGGAATTTATTAATTTTTTTTTCTTGTTTTTAGGTGGTTGTTCATTTGATGAGCACTACAGTAATTGTGGTTATAGTGTGGCCTTGGGAACCAATGGATTTACCTGGGAGCAGATCAATACCTGGGAAAAGCCAACAATGGATCCTGCTGTCCCAACTGGTAAGTAAGAAGCCTCAGCAACAGAGGCGAGGTGGTATTATTTGAGAAAATCAGCTGTTAGTCCTGTATGAGTGTGGATACCCACAACAATAGGGTAGGATTTTATTCAGTGATAAACGGATTATTTTGAACACAAAAGTAATCTGACAACAGAATTCACAAGTATGAGGTGGCTTTTTACAACATTTACCATTTGATATCCCTGCTGAATCCTTTTATGCTCCTTCTTCCTATTTTATTCCTGCATTTATCAGAAAGAAAATGCTTCGGATATAATATTCCCAGGTTTGACCAGTTTTTTTACGTGTTTCTTTTTAAGAGCTGTTTTATCTGGGAAGGTGCATATTTGAGAGGCTGGAGAAAGTAAATCTTTGTAATGTTTGGGAATATTGGACCTTCCAGTTGCTATTGGACTCTTAACTGATTGCTTTTATTTCTAATTATGAGAAAGACAGGAAGATTCCTAAAGAATTAACTGTAGTAGCTAGTGCTTGATTATGCTGGGACTTCAGCCAGTGAAATTTTCATATCTAATTTGCTAATATACATTGAGAACATCCAATAATAGCAGTCTTTCACGTGATACTTGGAATATTCTCTGAAGAGCTCACAGTAATGGTAATTTCCAATAGGTTTTTTTTCTCATTGGAAATTGACATTATGTTGCATAGGGGAATAAAGTCTCTAGCCTTAAAAGTGCTGTGGAAAGCTTTGTTCGCGTTGAAAAAGAACTTGGTTTAAGAAAGCACATTAAAATCTTCTAAAAATCATAGTTTGCCTGTGTTCCTTGCTACCTAGAATAGCAGCGCAAGCCCCTTTAAAGCTGTGGACACAATGGCAAACAGATCTTACCAACCTGTTAAGGCTTTGATTTCAGTCCTAAGAAAGAAGAATTTGTTCCAGTTAGTGGATTGCACTCTGAGAAGCATGAACTACATGGCAGAACCGGAATATAAAGTTGTTCAAGAGGTATTGTTATATCTGTAATTACTGGGGTGAGAGGCATGTAATTGCTGGCTGTCTGTTAAGGATACGATGTAGAACTGATACAACAATAGCTCCCTGCTGTAGCCGTTGATAGACAGCCCAGTCTTCATCCCTGTATGCTTGTTGTTAATAGAAAACAAGTGCACAAGATACCAGCCTAGTTATGGTTTCTCCATCACCAAAGGTTGGCTAAGTTGTGGTTTATTTGGCTTTTTTCATTAAAGCTTAACTCGGAAATTGTTAAGAACAGGATCTTTCAAAGTGTGTAGCACCTAGTAAGTACCACTTGATTTGACTATGGCATCCCCAGAGACGTTAACTGTGGAAGTTGTAGTTTTTCTAGTCTTGTCCATAAGAATGTATTTCATCATTCTTTGTTGTTGGGTTTTTGATTTGTTTTGGGTTTTTTTTAGTAATGGCAACTTTATCTCCGAGTCCTCCACTTCTGCCCTGTTGTGCCTTATTCCCTGTCCTTGGTAAAGACTTAGCTAGAGAGACATGACAGATCTTTGAATTAACTGATCCCAGAGCGATCTGAAGGAATAGGAACATACCCAGCTTTGATGCAATTTGGAAAGCAAGAGGGATAAATGGGAGGGCTTACATGGCTTGGATTGGATGAGTTCAATACTTTGTCAACTCTAAGTGTTAAGGTTCTGCTGTCTTGCTGGCCTCTGGATGAAGGTGTATTGTCATCTGAAGTACAGTGGAACCATGGAGAAATCGATAGAGAAACAGCAGTCTGGAATGGCATAGTAAAAAACCAACCAAACAAACAAACCCAATACCATAAAACTAACCCCAGAGCACTACAAAGTAATTTTTAACAAGGCTTTCAGAATTATTTCTTTTACACCATTCCATGTTATATAGTAGTACTAATAAATGTATAAAGATGTTAGAGCAGCTGCAAATTTAATAAAGGTAAGACATCAAAAAAGAAACACAGAAAGCTTTATTGTAGAAAGATACAACAGTGAAGCAGCCATCAACTTGGAGTGTGCTGATAAAGAAATATTATCTAAAGAGATTTTAAGGAGCATAAGGGGAAATGACTCAGTTCCTCATGTTACTACTTGATGTTTTAGGACTATTCACACAGAACAATAGGCAAAATCAGTTAGTAGAAAAAGATTGACCACAATAAGTGTGTACAGAGGCTCTAGTAACAAAAACATATTTTCAAGAGCTGTCCAAATCATTCTAACCTTGGAGTAAATTACAGTGGTCAATCAGACTGCCCCAAACTTGCAGAGACATTAGAGTCTATTGCTGGATCGAAACATAACTCATGTTGTTTGTATTGGTTACTCATTGAAAATCTGTTTTGTGAGAATAAAAGATATTTACTTAAAATTAATCTAGTGGTAAAGCCAGGCAAATAAACCGATGAACAGCACGTTCCACTCCTACAAGCCAAGACACCTTTAAAACCAGAGTGCTAGAACACTTGATGATTGACTTTCCATTTCATTTAATTTCTCCACAGCAGCTGTAAGCAGCAGGGTGCAAATCCATTGAGCTGCAGGGTGTAAGAGGTGGTAACAAAGAGGTGTTCATGGAATAAACATCTTCTGGTGGCCAGCCATAGCCAAGAAAGTTCCTTAGCACCAAGAGTGATGTCAGGAGTGCCAGAATGCACAGAGCTCTGAGAATGCAAGCAGTAATGCAAATTTTCTTTATCAGGATGATAATTTAGACACTACCTTATTTTTGTAGCTGGAAACAGTTTCAGAAATGGTAAAAACAAAAAGTGAGCAGGTATTAGGTTGGTTCAATGATATTCAGTCTGCAGCACAGCCTGCTGGGAGGTGTTGGCAAAAAATGTGGCTTGCCCCCACCCTGGTCAGCCAGCCTACATGAACGTTGTGTCACAGCTGGTTTCTTCTGTGAAATATATCAGCTGTCATAAGCACGAGCAGGTACCTTTGAATTCAACCAAGCCACAGAATTCTGCCCTCCTGCATACTAATGATAATATCTCACACTTCTTACAGTACTCTTCATCATTAGATCTCAACGTGCTTTTCAAAGGAGGTCAATACCACAGATAAGAGCCTGAGTCTATAGTTGTGTGTAATTCTCTGCTGACACACTCCTGCAAAGGTGTCTGCCCAGGAACGACTTTTTTTTTTTTACTTTTTTTTAATAAAAATGTCACAAAAAAGGAAGCAGTGAAACTGCTCCGTTAGTTTGCAGGCAATTTGTTTTATTCCATCACTAGCAAATAAAATGTTTTCCATGAATTCTATGATTAATTCCTTAGGACTGCAAGCAGTGTTAATTGGGAGATTAAAAACCAGATGTTTGTTGTTCTGAATAAATGTTTCAAAAAAGTGAAAGAAATGAACTGTAGGTATCCGATCCCTAGACTTTGGTGGGACTCCCATTTCACCTCCTTGCATAATAACAGGAGCGATTATAACAAAATATTCTTTAACAGATGGGTATTTATTTAAGCCTGGCTACCCTCAGTGATGAGTATTCCACAGCCTTTGGGCTGCTTGTTCCACTCTTTGAGTGATAAAGGTTCTCAGTCCTTCATTTTACTGTTTGTGGCTTTGTTTTTGTAGTTTTTGTTCCATCTTTGACTATGGAGAATAATCAGTTGTTGCTTTCCTTTATAACCTCTTTTATATAGTTGCATGCAGTTAAGTCTTTGTTTTGCAAGAATAAACATAACCCAGTCTTTTTAACCTTTCTTATGCCTTCAGTCATTTTCTTATGCCTTCAGTCATTACTTTTTTAATCTTTTTTTGGTGTTTGCCTAAAACTGTGTTTACCAAGCAGGTATTCAATACTCTGGGTGACAGTGCTGGCAGGGCACAAGATTTTAATTGTTATAGAGGTTCAAAGTACAGCAAGTAGATTTTTCCTATTTTTTATTTCCATCTTGCAGTTTTCATTCCCCTTTTTCTGTAAATGTTCAGTCTTTATGTGCTGGTATTAAATGGTGAGATGGACAGTGGCCCTTTAGTTTCTGTTAGATCACAGAAGTTACTTCTTTGGTAAAATAAGCAGGGCCTGAGCTTTGCTATATTTTTTTTTTAAGGCAGATATTTGGTTAGTACAAGGAAATGTGTTGTGTTTAAACTAACCAAGCAAAAGTACCACCCTTGTTTTTCATAGTACAACATTGCAGTATTCTAAGGACCCTGGACCTGCCTGCTCTTACAGCAGCTGCAAGAATAATACTAATAATTAAATTATTTAACATTTGCACATTCGAAGTATTGTACCATCATTTGCTATCTAACTCCAATGGAGACTTAGCCAGGGCTGACTAGACTGACGAAATTACTTTAATTTTATTAAATACGATTCTACTCTGAATACAAAGCCATGTTGCCTTGTGCCTTTCTACAGCAGCATTCCTTGGTGTTAGTTTTGCTGCTAATCTCAAGTTTGCTTCTCTGAAGTTTCCCTGTTCCAAGTTAGCAGATAAGCAATCAGCACACAGAGGCTGAATGAAGATCTGGCCCCAACTGCCTGACTGCTCACTTCCCCTCATGTGTGTAAATTGGCACTTAGTGTAAGTGCTACTTTACTGTGAGTATATGGGTGTGTGTGTAGATGTAGATATGCATGCTACATATCACTGCTGTTTCTTGCTGAATTGCTTTCTAAGTAGGCATCGTGTTTGTCTAGGAAACAGAAGATTAGGTGTTATGAATTCAGGGATGAGCAAAATGTTTGGAACAAATTGCTGTATTTAGAGATGGAGATATATATATAGAATTAGAGTTACAACACTTGTATGTTACTTAGCAGGTGTGAATTGCTTCACTTTGCTTCTTCCACAGAGCCCACGAATTTTCTGCTAAGAGAAACAGGACCTGTTATTGACCAAAGGTGTTTCTATGGTAAAAATAGATACGTTCTTATCTTTCCAAGAGCCAAGCTTGTTTGTGATGCCTAACTCATAGTTTGGAAGATGTAAAATAGATGTGGAAAATACTACTGATACATTGTTTTATGGATTTTGTGTGCGCATTTCTGTAAAGCTCATCAAGTAGCTGATAACTAGTGTTGCACCAGTGGCTCAGAAGTGCACACATAGTGTCTTTGTGCTTCCTCCATTTACAATTGAGCTAAAGGTTTTGAACCGTTTATGGTGCTTCAGAAGATGTTGGCAGGTTAGTACCGAATGGCTGCTAACTACACCTTTAGTGTTCATGGCAGTTCTAGCACTGATGGGACTGGTTCCTCCTTCAGAGATGTAGTCAACACTGTGCTGCATCCTCTTAATGGTGGAGATTTTGAGATAATAGTTGTCAAGGTTAAGGCACAAATGGGTTCTGGGTGCTTTCTTATGTGAGTGAGCATTGCATGGCCCAACGAAGTGAACACACACATTTAGTGAGAGCTGTTTAGTGTGTACAACTTGGCACTTCACTTGAATGCATTTCACCACCTCTCTAAGAATTTGTAGCAGAATTTTTCTTTTCTCTTGCAGCAGAGATAAGGGATGGGGACTCTCCTCACATCTAATTGGGTGTGTTCTTTTGTTCCAGTAACTGGAGGGCTCTCTGAGCTTCTCACTGAAAGAACAGAAGGGCTATCATCATTAGTGTTGCTTTGTGAACTACTCATTTAGAGGGCGAACATCATAGACATGATGTATATATGAATACCAGATGGCTAAATTCTACTTGGACTCCACTGAACTGAGTGAAGTTTTATGTTAGTCTAATAGGCCAAATGCTTTTGTGTCACCTTCCTCTTTTTGTTGAGTGGCACCATGAAGTTACAGCTTGACTGAATAATTATGAAACAGCTTTCCTTGAGGAAGGTGATAACTGTCCATCTATGCTCACATTGAAGATGGGCAGGATCTGTTAATTTCAGTCATATTACTGATGTGAAGTTAGTGTTAACTTCTACAAGAAACAGAGAACCTCTGTGCATAGTTGGACATTTGTCTCTTTTTTTTCAGGCTAGAATGAATGCCAACAGGACTTAGACTCAACATTATAAATTTGAAAGACAATGCAATACAATTAACATTCTCCTGTGTCTGAGTGTATTAATTCTTGCTTACAAGAAAATACACAAGCTTGTTAAAGGAACAAATTAAAATTCAGCTGTGTATATGATGAATCATGATCCAATTTTGTCTGAGAGGGAGAAAGAAATTTGGCTCAGCTGTCTGTATATCTTTTTTTCCTCAAAAAATATTTTTTTGCAGGGGAAATTACTATTACTATGAATGGGTCAAATATGTTTCTCCCCACTCTTTCACTTCCATACAAATAAGTACATTAGTCTGAGGGATAGGTAGTGAACTGAGCCATAGAATGATTTGGGTTGGAAGGGACCTTAAAGATCGTCTAATTCCAGCCCCCTGCCATCAGCAGGGACACCTTCCCCAAGACCAGGGTTTCCCAAAGCCTCATCCAACCTGGCCTTGAGTCATTTCTCAGCTTGTAAGGTCTAAGCAGAAAGGCATCTCTGGAAGCTTTCCCCAGTGTACTTTCATTTTGCTGTTTACTGTGCAGCTTCATGTCTCTGTTCTGGGGTTCTTTTTTATAGTTGCAATTGTTTAAAAAAAAAAAAAAAAAGTTCTTCCTCATCTCCAGAATTTTATCCCTGTTTTACACAACCCTGGGTTTTGGGGGTTGATTGCTTATTTTCCTGGATCTATTTTAGTGGGTATGCATGAGCGTGTTTAGACTATTGGGACAGTGTACAGTTTTGGCCTATTTATGAATATAGCTTTGACAGGAATGTAACCTTGCAAGCAACTAGAGGGAACTTTCTCTGCTCTTTGGCCTTAATTGCTCTTACTCAGTCCAGTAAGGTCCCTAAAAGCCATGACAATAACTGATTCTAATGGCTGCTCAAAGCTCACCATTAGGATTTAGCTGGCCCTCAGAGGAATGTACTGTCACCCATATTTTTTGACTATCTCATATCGGGTCTGGATTGTCAGTAACTGAGTCACACCTGCATTAGTACTCAATTTTGTGGCTTCAGGCAAGGAAAGTCAACAATGAAGACCACAAGCAATTGCTTCTTTTGCACACAACTGATTTCGGAAAGGTAACAACTTAAAGCAATTAGTCTTAAAGTAATTCTTACCAAATATTTACTTTGTCTTGTGTTCCTGTGTTCTGACACCAAGTATAGAACCTTTATTTTGCAATTAGGCATACTAGTTTTGGATGGAATAGAAATAGTGAGGGACTGCTTGACCTAAGTACATGTGAAATTGCAGACTTGTAAATTAAGACTATAGCACTTAAAAGCTGAGTAGTTAGCTAGCTATTCTGTGATGCAAGATGGAAGAGGAGTTGATTTAATTAAGAACACTTGCCCCTCTAGAGGCTTTCTGCTGAAGGGAAATTACATCTCAGTTTTTAATACTTTGTCATTCATAATGTAAGTGTGAGAGAATTTCTCCTTACGTGCCTCTAAGAGGTTAGCAGAAACATACTTACATGTGGATGTAGATGGTATTTGGTACTGAAATTAAGCTTAGCAAGGGTGTGTAGCTTTGAATGAGCATGGTATAAAGAAATGTTATCAAAGGAATCTGGAAAAATGACTTCTAGGAAGGCCTTTTAATGACCCAGAAGGGATTGCTGTCTGTAGGGAATACACGCAGCTACTGCACCTTGGTGTGTTAAATGGTACATTTGAACTGTTGTCAGTCTATTTCTGATCCTTTTCTGTGAAAGCTGTCAGAAACAAGAGCTGTTTGTGAATGGCAGGACCTTTCCATTATCACTATTAGTGAGACGGTGACGCTTTTAAAGCACTGCCGTAACATCACTCAGCATCACACTGGGAGGAAGGACAAGAAAGCCATTGTTGTACATTTTTCCTCCATGGTTTCAATACTGAAGCATATTAATTTTTCTCAGCACCTGTTAGCTCTAGCAGGAACTGCTGCCTTTCAGCATCTTTGCACAGTCTGTGTTTTTTGTAATCTATTATTTTGAGCTCTGTTAGGACATGCTGTCCAGATGCCAAATGTGTTAAAACTGTTTTTTGTTTGAGAGCCAAGTTAGGGAATTTTGCAGCCACACCAATGGAAAATAATTTCTCAATAAAAACTTTAAAAGCTTATAGAGTTGGGGAGTAGAAGGGAGAGAAGTTTCTTCCAAGTTTCTTCCCAACGTGAGCCGGCAATGTGCTCTTGCAACCCAGAAGGACAACCGTATCCTTGGCCGCATCAAGAGAAGCGTGGGCAGCAGGTCGAGGGAGGTGATTCTCCCCCTCTACTCCATTCTCATGAGGCACCACCTGGAGTACTGTGTCCAGTTCTGGAGCCCCCAACACAAGAAAGACATGGACCTGTTAGAACGAGTCCAGAGGAGGCCACGAGGATGATGCGAGGACTGGAGCAACTCTGCTGTGAGGACAGGCTGAGAGAGTTGGGGCTGTTCAGCCTGGAGAAGAGAAGGCTCCGGGGAGAACTTCTAGTGGCCTTCCAGTACCTGAAGGGGCTCCAGGAAGGCTGAGGATGGACTTTTTACAAAGGCAGGTAGTGATAGAACAAGGGGTGATGGCTTGAAACTGGAAGAGGGGAGATGGAGATGAGATCTGAGGAAGAAATTCTTTGCTGTGAGGGTGGTGAGACACTGTCCCAGATCGCCCAGAGAAGTTGTGGCTGCTCCTCCCTGGAAGTGTTGAAGGCCAGGCTGGATGAGGCTTTGAGCAACCTGGTCTAGTGGAAGGTGTCCCTGCTGATGGCAGGGGGGTTGGGACTGGCTGATCTTTAAAGTCCCTTCCAACCCTAATCATTCTATGAGCCCTTCGCTCATATTAAAAAAATGTAGAGCAAGAGGAGAAGCATGCTTAAGGAAGAACAGGAGTAAACAAAGTGCAAAGGTAGAATGAGAGATGGGGAAGGTCTTTCTGGTCAAGATGGGATACTAAAAATGATAAATGTGAAGCTAGTGGATGTTAAGGAACAGATGAAATGCAGTGACTAAAGTGGGAACAAATGTTTCAGAAGGAATAGGTAGATTCTAGTGATACTGCAAGAATTTATAGGATTAGGGAATATTGCAGTTCTAGTGAGATCTTAAGGTATTTGTCACAAAACCTCCTCTCTATTGACTATTTCTTCTTAATCCTGGAAGGCTGGTTAGCAAGCTAGAGATGGAAAAATCTAACAGGAAAGTAGTTTCAAGAGAAGAATAACCTGAGAAATCTGCACGGTGCAGCTGGTCAAAGCCAAGACATACCAGATTTGAAAAGAGGAAGGAGGAGGTTCTGAATGAACAGATAAATGCTGTCAGATAAGGATTTACAAAGAGAAATACTGGGGAAATCGTAGGCAAAATTACTTCTCAGAATTGATGCAAGAAAGCAACTGAGGCATTAAATAGGCATTCAAAGTAGAGGCTGGGCAGAACACAGGACAGGCAAAAAGCGTAGTTAAGGTTGTTGCTCAGTCCCTCATGTACTTTAATAGCAGAGCCTTGCTAAGTCTGTATGAACTTTCAGCTGTTTGAGTTGCTTAACATAGAGTCAGTGGAATTCTCCTGAAGTCCCTTAAATTCAGTGGAAACAGTACAATCTCTTAGAGACTGTGCACTGCAGTGGGTTGTCTAGCTAATTCACTACTTTTCTTCCCTTTTGTCTTTTTTTTTTTTTTTCCCAGTGAACTGTCATCTTTCTCCTTTCCTACCTTTTTTTTTTTACTTTCTGTCACAAAACCATCACACCACTTAACAGACTCTCAGCATCTGAGTACAAAGCTACTGTGTGGTATCTAAGATTTTAGTCCTATGAATTATTTAGTGCTGTTTCTTTACCGTGGGCCCAATTCAGTGTGTAGTAAAATACTTGTAAGTCTTTTCATCAGCTTTAAAATAAACAGGATGGGGATTCATAATGAGCAGTGCATGTGGTCTAGATTTTCAAATACTTCACTATTTAGTTAGAAGGATACAAATTGTTTGGATGGAATGGTAGTAACAACTTTTGTTCACTGGTTCCACTGAAAAGTGTTGGTATTGGGAATTTGTGGGGAAAAAGAGTTCATTTTTTATGCTTACTACAGAGCATTTGCTATTGCCAGTATTAGATGTTTAGTGCATATAATTTGGCACATGAAAAATACTGGATTTAAATAAGTCTGTTTTCTGAAAGTCATTTATACATGTACTAAAAGAAGTTGATAGCAACAATATTCAGATATTCTCACAGGGAAAAATAATATATGCATCTCCTGTGTAGGCGATCCAACCTCCATTTCATTCATCTCTTTTCGAAGGGAGTGGAATCTGTTATGGTTGTATTCCTTTGAGATGAAAGTTGTAATACTACAAATTATCACTTGTTTTCAGTATTGACTAGAAAAATAAATGCAATTATGTTTATGAATGTTGAAAATTAAGCAAAATAAAGCAATTGTGTGTGTTTGAGGGTCTTTTCAAATGAAAAGCTGTATTCACTGAATTCTCATTGGCTCTTTTTCTCACTGTCATGTATCATGATGTGAACTCTCAATTGAATGAACAGCTGCAGTAAAAATGGCACCAGCCAAGTCACAGGGAATTCACAGGAAATTGAGACATTTCAGGCTGTAACACAAGCCCTTTTGGGCTCTCACTTACCTTGAGAAATGCTTGACTTTTTATTAGTATAATACGTATAAATACAGAGAGCTGTCAAGCCCTTATTTGCGGTACTTACACTTGGTGCTTTGACATAGACCTTGTACAAACAGAACAAAGACACTTCACTGTCACTATAGAGAGGATTTATATTTCTAATTGTGGAAACAAGTTTTTTCTTCTGGCCTTTTATTTTGGATTTACCTACAGTGCAAGCATGAGGGTAATACGAAGGAAATGTCAGTGCTGATCAGGCAGATGTTCTAAGGAAAGCAGAATAGGAAATGTACAACACAGCTCAGGTGTCTGAGAGCCTCCTTGGTTTATCTAATTCTTCTAAAACAAGACTGTACTTAACACTAAAGATCTGACCACATCCCTTTGATTTTTGAAAATGCCATCTATTGACTTGTATGGATGTGGGCTGAGTCAGGCTGTAATCTCAATAGATGTTTTATCCAATCCTCCTGCTATGCTTCTGGTGCACACAGCAGCAGAAGCTATGTGTGGAGGCATGCTGGAAGAACGAATTTAGAGGTAGTAAGTGGCCTGCCCTCTTCAAAACTACAAAAGAGCAGAGCTGTTTCTCTGATTAGTTTTGAGATGTTTTAGAACAAGTATTTTATGTACCTGAAGTTTATGCAGTGCTTCATTTTTATTTTTTTTTTAATTTACTTCTGTGCTACACATATTTATGGGTACAAGATACTCCTGGGGAGATTCTGATGGACACGAGGAAAATTTTTCACAATGACAGCTATCATCCATTGGAATAATTTCCCCAGGGAATGGTGGATTCCCCAACTCTGGATGCTTTTAAGATTCAGCTAGACAGGGTTCTGGGCCAGCTTGTCTAGAGCATGTTTTTGCTGAGAAAGGTTGGACCAGATGATCCTTGGTCCCCTCCAACCCAGTATTCTATGATTCTGTGATCTTTAATGCCCGAGTTAGTAACTCTAAGCAGTGTTTTCACAGGATAACTGTTAGTGACACCTCCTCACAAGTCAGTCTGCCCCATAAGCTCAGGCTTAGGTATTGGCTATTCATATACCACATGGAAATGTAAACACTTCAAAAGTTCCCTTCACTCCACCCATTTTTTGTTTTCCATGTGTATGGGCCTTTTTGTATTTCTTTCTTTTTTTTCCCCCAGCACCATCTTCATCTTTTAATCTGTTCTAGTTATGTTAATGAAAAACAAGCTGTGAAGGATCTTGGCAATAAAAAACAAATCACCTTCTCCTTCACCCCCTACCCTAACTAGAATATAGTCAAGATATTTAAAGGAGGAAAAAAAAAAAAAAGAAACAACCAAAAGAACCCCCATGAGCTATAAACTAAATTAACTTCTTGCTGAATTTGATGCAGTCTAGGGTGACTGCATGAAGATGTACCATAGAGATCACTGTGCATCCTCATGTCCAGTTTTACTACTCCATCTGTCCACAGCAGACAAATGTCTTTTCCCCCTTTCAGTTTCATAGGTTTAAGTTGTTTAGCATTATAGTTATGGGAATATTCAAAGGAGGAATCATAACCAGAAAAAAAGTGGTTTGGCTTAGTTCTCATTAGCTGTTCATCTAGAACAGATTGCATAGGATGGTCTTCTGGAGTGTGTCTAATTGCTGCAGCATGGTAATTTAATGGGGACACATTTTTATAAGCTTGTTTAAGTGCATCTGTGCCAACTGACCTCACAGCTTGGTGTGCAGTGATTTGGCTCTAGAAACTAGAGTTTAGATAGGGGATCTCATTTGTATGGTCCCCTTTGAACTTCATTCACTGTTACGTATTTATTTGGCTTTTATATGGCATCTGGCATCACTGAGATATCTGAACTGAAACTCTTCACCCTCCATCCCATTTGCCATCCATAAATGTTTTTCTTCAGTCCAGCTTTCAAGTCCAAACAGTCCTGTTCACTGCATTTTTACTCTTTCTCCTTATGTTCTGAGATTCTCTTCTCATATAACATTCAGGTTTCTTATCTTACTTTATCTAGTTTTCCTCTTTTACTCGGAAGTGTTTTTACACAACAACAAGCCAAGAAGCTTTCAAAACTCCCTACTCCTGCAGCTCTTACCATGTCATTTCTGGGTGTCTTTTTTCAAGACCTTGCCTCCATCTCCTTTTCTCCTTTGTTCTCTTCCTCTTTGGCCTCATCCCACAGGATTCTCCGTCACTCACAGCCTCAAGTCCAGTAAGACACCCATGTGTAAAACTGTTTCCTTCAAGTTGCCAGGAAACCAGGACGTGCACACTCTGTTACAACTCGGCTGAATTGGTACAGAAAGCATTCCTCAGCCTTGTAGCCTTTAAGTGAGAAACAGGATTTCAAAAACTAATTTGCTTGTTTTCATAGCATGATCTTAATTCTACAAGGGAGAGAAGATGATCTAATCTAATTTAATTTTGCTCTTTGAGAAGAAGGGAGATCACTTGGCCAGCTGCTGCTCTGAGCAAACACGGAGCGTGCAGGCTACAAGATAAGCTTTGAACTTTATCAAGTCTCTCGGCAGTATATGCTAATGTGTGCTGTTGGGAGATTTCTGAAACTTTTGCCTCTGATTGCATTAATTAGTGTGCTGCTCTAAATGAGCTGTAACTCACTGTAAAATAAGAAAGAACTGTTACACATAGGGCTTTCTCTGTCCCTGATGCTTTAGTGTTTGGGCAGAGTAGACTGTGAGGATGTGTATTTGGCCTCATTTGTGAACTTACAGTACTGCTGTTAATTTTGATTTCTTTTTAAAACTTTAAGCACATTTTTTTTTTTTTTTTATTTTAAGCTGTTCATTTGTTAGAAGAGGAAACAGTGTGTACTTGAATCCTGTTTTAGAAGAGGAAACAGTGTGTACTTGAATCCTGTTTTTAAAAAGGAAACCTTTTTCTCTGGAAATATTTCAACATCTAATAGTAGGTTAGTAAAGAAAGGAAGCATCTCAGAACTTCGGTGGTCATACTAAATTTCCCTCTAGAATGGTGACAAACTCCCTCAAAAACCAGATCTGCTATAGTTTAGGGTCTTGGGGCTCTTATACTAATCTTCCTCTCAGGTGCATTTATTATATTAAACCTGCAGTTTCCAGGTGGAGTAAGTTTGCCTGTATGCTAAGATATGGTTTCATGTCTATCACGTTTAAAACTGTCTGTCACCTTTCTCCTGCAGGCAGTGCCTCAGACCCTCCAAACCTTCCATGAACCGGAGTTTGCCATCTCTGCTTCTATCTCTACTGTTCATCTCCAGTGTGAGATCTGGCTTCCCATGAAATGTAGAGAGATGTGCATAGTGTTGACAGATCTGTGTTTTAGCCATGAATAATAATTTAAAAGTCATATATATTTTTGTGATTACCATCTTGGTTCATCTTGCTGAGGAGTTCATCAAGCTAAGCCTGTATCTATGGATAAGTCTGCCCTTTCTCTTTACATATCTTTATCTTCTTCCATGCAGTAGTGGTCTAGCTGCTTAATCTGCTTAACCCATTTTCTGTCTTCAGAAAAATAAAACTAGCCAGAGGATAAGTTACAGGAATTCTGTCCTATATTCTTAGATGTACAGGAGAAGTTCTTGACCGTTCCAAGAGAAGAATCAGTGTTACAGTGCTTGAGAGAGTTCACTGCTGCCCTGTAATGCAGCCTGAGTAAGACAGGGTGAGAACCAGCAACCTATGAGATAATACAGAGTGTGGGTCAGAGTATATGTATGGTATGTTGAAACTGCTTACCCAGGTTGGGGGGTTATGAATGTGTGAAGTTGGTCCCCGCATTCCAGACTTTCTTCGGTCTTCACATCAATTTTTACAAATTTTCAGTCTGTTAGGACAAAAAGCTTAACTTATTTTTCATTACACTATCTGAAAGATATTATAATTTCATATGTGTTGTTTAAAACAAATAACTGACTTCCTCATTACCTGTTGTGAGATGCTGTCAAGCACAGGTCCAGACTACAGCTTCACATCTGGTCTGACCTATTGCTAAACTTGATACATCACATGCCTGCAGGTTCTAGGTTATATTTAACCCCCTTAGACATCTCTCTAAGCAAAGAGATCAAAACATTTAGCTAAAATCTCAGTATTGGCTCAAAGACAAGTGTGAACTGCTCAGAAATGCTCATTTGGATCCAGACACTGCTCTGTGGGAGCCTTTCCAATACAGGTAATTCACTGAGCTTTGGCTTTCTTATTCTATCAGCTATCTCTTCAGATTTCTATTTCCCTTTGTTTGAGAGAGACTTAAGAAACAGATGAACTGGCAACATCTTCCTTCTGAAATAGAAAGTTCATGCCTTCCATATTAAAAATAAAGCATCGCATCAAGTCCCTCATAAGGACTCCACTTAATCTCCATCTTTTGTGGAAAAAGAGAAGCCACTGACATTTCCTTCTGAAATTAACACTTTGCTCAAATTGAAATCAGTCTAATGATTCTCCCCTACTACTTTTAATTAAAGGAATGTGACCAACAGTAGGGTTTTTTGTCACCTTTTTTTTTTTTAAGCTTTTGAGATGTCAGACTTAATCCTCTCACCTTCTTTTCCTGAATACTTTTTCATTATTCCAAAAGTAAAGGCAATAAGTATTATCTCACTTGCCAATAAATATATTTAAAGCTTTCAAATTAAGTTCAGATATGAAATCTGAGAAGCATATGCATTCAGGGTGGTAAATGTATAATGTAATAGCCCATACAGAATTTAGTGGGCTAAGGTAAATTTTCTATAAGCATGAATACCATGTTGTGTATTTTATGCATATGCTGCCATACATTTGCTTGAACTTAAAGAAAGTGACAAAGCCCTATCAACCTTAGAGCCTATATATATTTAATAGGTGTTTTTAAGACATTGACTTCAGGATTTTTATTCAGTTTCTACATACACTTATTCCTGGAACTTTGTTGACTGTGTAGTGTCTCTTTGATTGAGTTGAGATGTAGCTCTTTGTACCTTTGTCTACCTGGCATGCTTGGACCCCAGCTGAGCCTTCTTGTGCACCTATGGTAGAAGTGGAATTCTGCAGTAGAGTGATTATAAAGCTGTAGAATATGTACCCAATTTGCAATTAAATGTTTTTTCTGCCATTACCTCATCCTGCAATCTGAGATCTAAACACCAATCTGTGTTTTTTGTCTCACTATTTACATCACCATAAATAAGAATGTTTTTAAAAGCCAATTATGTTTTCAAAAATACATGCATAATCACTGTTGCCTTCATTTGTTGTCTCTAATTGAAAGTTTGCTACAAAAGCTCTGTTGTCCAGGACAGCGTAACAGTTTCTATAGTGTTGTTTACTTTTAGTCTGTATTGTTAAGGCAGGACAACAGTACTGTGATGGCCACTGCTACACTGATATCAAAATGAAAACAAGAAATCCTTGTACACCAATAATGAGCTACGCAATCATTTTGTACCAACACAGCTGCGGCTGCACTAAGAGAGGGTAAGTGCTCAGGTGCATAGGTGAAAGGCTGTAGGTTTGGTAGACATCTTTATAATTAGCTCACCTGTGTAAGAGGATTCAACTTAATTTTTGATTACTTAAAAGTAAATGGAGAGTTTGGTGCAGAAATGAAGGAAATGGTTCCAGCTTCTCTAAACACACATGCTCCCATGATATAGTAATTGGAGTTGGATCAGGGGTTGGACTTGATGATCATGGAGGTCTTTTCCAACCCAATCTATTCTATGATTCTATGAAATGGTTCCAGCTTCTCTAAACACACATGCTCTCTTATCCATAGTCTCGTCACTGCAACTTTACTTCAAAATATTTAACTGTTTAAAGTACTTGGCTGAAAAAAATCCCATAATGAACAATATTATTTTTTTTTTTAAACATCCTGGTATAAACACAGCAGCAGTCAGTTGACATCACAGTAGTGCAATCTTATTGAATTTCTGCCAGGAAGGTAAATGAGAAGCCGTACTGTTTTAAAAGCTTCAGCTAATATAATTAATTGGATTAATTTTCAAGGTGATGTCTTGCTTGTTTGGGACAATGAACAATAGGAGATTAAAAAACTGGAAATTTCATCAGTGATTACGACAAAGATAGTGATTCACTAATTGCTTTTTGCCATTTCCTACCAGTTTTTAATCTCTTACTAGTGAAACAATTTGCCTCAAGTCACTGAAAACATTTGTGTGTTGAGAGATTAGGACAAATATACTACAGGTAATTGTTTAGTTGTAAATTTGTTGTTTTCTTTCATGGGGAACTAGATTTGTCTCCTGTGTTTTGTAGCAAGTGTGAACATTTACCCTGTGACCCCTGTGCTTTGGATAAAAATATATTCTGAAGACCTTAAGTGAGATTTCAGCAGAGCAGAGTGTAATTGGGAGCAATCCTTTCTTGCTTTTTTTGCTTTCTTTTTCTTTCCAAGCCTGTTACTAATATAGTTACTGTACCTAATCCAGGTTATTAGCCTGGAATGTAAACGTACCATTTGTAAGGTATAAACAAGTATTAAAGAAAAAAGGAAATAAATAGTGTGACAAGAATCTAATACTCTGTATGAACAAGTGAAATTAGTGTCTCTGTGGTGATGGCACTTTCATTCCCGAGCCCTGTGCACCTGAGCTGAGAGTGTGGAGAGGACGATGCTCAGTGATGTGACCACGTGAGCAGGGGTTGAATCAGGGCAATAGTTTCTGCGATTTTCCTTCTCTGTGCTCTGGTGTATCCTCACTGGCAGCATGTGGATAACTTGTTAAATTAATCTGTACAGTGAGATCTGTTTGTTGAATTCTGTAGAAAAACCTATTGAATGTAGATTGAATCATGGAAGTGAAGGCTCAGACAAGTGTCTGACTCTGTGGGTTCTTTACACCTAAGTTTCACATACAAATACAAGAAGTACTGACTTTGGTGACCCAAGTGAATCCGCAGGTTTGGGTCCAGGAGCCTGTGGATTCAGTGAGACAAAGACCCTGCTGATGCCAGCAGCACCAGTTCCAGGGTGCTTAACAAACCACAACAGGAACTTCTAAAAGACTATCAGTAGATAAACAGAAAGTGTCAGGAGCTGAATAAACAATAAAGGATTGGACAGTGTATGGAAAAAGATCACAAATGACACTTGCTGGTTCACTGAGGGTTAAATGATTTCTCTGTAGCAAATTCTATTTGGGAATGAATAAGTAAATATTTTGTGCTGCAAGACTTCTCTAGTAAGAATAAGTTGGCAGTTGTATGTTGATTCCCCCCCCCCCCAAAATCCTTTTTTGAAGTAAAATCAATGCAATAGAGCAGATGAGACTAGAAGTAACAAGGTGTTAAATGAAGTTGCCCTGGGTAACTGTTCCAGGTCTACTTCTCTCACTGTTGTAAGAGGAATATGATTTGACATTTCTGTGATGATTTTGAAATTATTGTGCAGTACTTTGTAATCTGCACAATAAAAATATTAATGAACACTATTGTGTGGCAGATTACTTAAATATCAGGGCCATAGTAAAGGATTGTAATGTGGTTGGATGGGATTAATTTGGTGAGGAAGAATGTGTCTTTTAAGGAACTTAAGGAATTTTTTAATTTTTTTTTTAAATTAAAAATAAATTTTAAAAAGGCACAGCCTTTATGCACAGTGTGTGGCTGCTTTCATGCATGGAGCCGGGCCATTTGAGCAGAGAGAGGATCAGTACCTGGAAGGACAGTTGGTACAGTGGTTGCTTCATTGGATATCAACATGTGAAATGAACTTGCTCTGCTACTGCTGCTTAATAGGTTGTGAGGATAAAATAGGGCTGCCCAGAAAAGTAAACAGTCCTATCCCTAAACTAAAAAACATCATCTTGGGGGAAGCTGGCTCTGTTGTAGATGTGCTTCATTTTCCCTTGGTTCATCTACTATTCTTCTGGAGAGAAAAGTGAGGCAGGAGGGAGTGAAGTGGAAGTAGTACTTCAGGCTTTTGCAGAGGATTCTTCTCCCTTCTGCTTCAAGCTTGTGCATTACTCCTGTCACCTTAAGTGGTGGCAGAAATCTAGAACTACTTAGGACACACATTAAACTTTGAATTCAGCACTTACTCTTTCTAATCCTAGTAGTTGTTACTAGCATTTAAATCCCCTGAACCCAGTTAACTGTTGTGACTGTCACCCAGTTGTTTTTCTTTCTTGCCCAAATAAGATGTCTCCCCTGAAAATAACATGAGTCTGGGATGCAGGAGACACAGCTTTCAAATGTTAAACCAGATAGCAATTGTCCCGAATTAGTCTCTCATTTGCAATGGTCACTGGTTTTGGAGGAGGTTTTATTTTTTTTTTTTTTCCCTAGAAAAAGCGCTTGTGATTACTCTGGTTTGACATTTAAAGACTTGTTTGCTTTTTAACTGGTTGCTAAAGTCATGTACTATTTCTTGTATGTTGGAAAAGCAATGGAATCCTCCTGCAAACAGCACAGTGGCACAGATGTACAGGAGGGACCTGGCTTGCTTCTCCTCTATGTGGAGCATTAATGGTCCAGTATATAACAGGAGATTGTATGACTTGTGTTGACATTCAGTCTACATTATTTCACTTTAAATGCCATATTTGCTATATACCACATTTGTCTAGTTTTGGAGTTTTTTCTTTAAACTGCCTTTAGAGCTATAACCAAGAATACAAGTCAGAAGGCAGGAAACTCCCTGCAACCATATTTAACTTTGTTACGTAGACAAAAGGTGAGTTGTGGAGTCTCTAGTCTCTGAAAATGTCCATCAGAAAGCTTTGATCTCTCTCCCTCCTTTCCAGGCAGGAGACACCTGGAAAGGAAAGGAAACCTTAAACGGAAGAGCCCCATTTCTTCCTTCCAGCCTTAATTATTTCTGTTAGTGATAGACTCAGCATTTGACTTATGGTATGGAAGAGGAGATGATAAATAGGAGGGAACAAAATTTCTTTTCAGCTGATGTGGAAGCTCAGCTCATGTATCAGAAATTAATAAAAGATTTATGAGAAACATTTGATTTTTTTTTAAACCTGCATTCCAGTGCAGAATATGCTGAATACAATAAAGATTTGTTTAATTTGTTTAATATTTTTGAGTTATTAATGAGAATTTTTTCCTTTATCAATTTTAAAATCTCATAATAGAAATTGATAAAAAATAATGAGCATAATCTAAAGTAGGGGAAGGAATTACATCATCCTCTGGAATGAAGGTTGATATCTGTATACATTAAAGAAACTAATTAAAACTATAGAGGAGGAATCCACTGAAGATCTCAAATTATTGTGTGAGCTGGACTTAATTATGGATTTTACCCCATGCTATATGGCAAATTGTCAAAATGACAACTCCTAGAATTGGTCTGTGGAATTTCTTAAAGGGATGTGACCGGACAGTCTGTAGCAAGATGCTGAAAATACAAACTTAAAGTCTTGTGTAATGTTTATTTATAATCAAAGGAATAAGAAAGATTAGAACGTGTTCCAGCCCAGAGGTTAGGACATTAAATGATTTGTGAATTCTAGACAAATGTAAGGCAATGAAACTGTAAAAGCTGAAAACAAGGGAAATATGACCAATCATACAGGTTGTTTTTGTTTTGTTTTTTTTTTTTTTTAAAAAAAAAAAAAAGAAAAAGAAAAAGAAAAAAGGCAGTAATAGAAAAAAGTGTTATAAAGGATAAAGCTGATGCCCTTAATACATTGTTTGGCAGCATTAAAAGCACAATAAAAAGCAAACAAATTCCAGAATGAATGATCAGAATGAGTGAAAATTCTAGTTGTCTGCTCAGGGCTGTTGGGGTGACTGCATTAAGTAGAGCTCACCCTATTATAGAAAGGCTGTTAGAAAAGAGATGAGGATACAGGAGGTCAAACTGGAACTGTCTGGGGTCCTGAGGATCTAAAAGTATTAAGGGAGATTGGAAAAATATAGGTTTAATAGTCTTTAGAAAATAGAGGTGGGGAAAACGATTAACAGGGGGCCTCATTGAATTCTAAAGATGTTCTGCTGGGAATGAAATGGCAGATGCTGCAGGAATATCTGAACTGGTGATACATTTAAGAACGAGGCATTGCGAGCTAGAAGTGAGAGAGGGCTAAGCACGTTAATCACAATTCCTTGGAATAAAGAGAAATACATCAAATAGAGGCTTTCAAGGAGAAGAGTAACATGAAATGCTTTGCGTACTTCTAAAACATTAGCTAAGCTCTACCTCTAAGTGTGGGGAGATAGAGGGGAGTGGTTTTCTGCCAACCCTTTATGCCATAAAAACTTCTCAAGTTTTCTTTGCAAAAGTGTTTTATACATTTAAACTCTCACTTAGTTGCAACAGTGTTGGAGAGTGGAGATTTTAAGGTTCATATGGCTACTGAGATCATTAATGAAAATCCAGGCTAAAGAGTAAAAGAAGAGGGAAGGAGGACTATGAAGTTATACTGAAGAAAGAGCATTGCTTTGTTGCTGTTAAAGTGGACCTTCCCCTAAAAGTCTTCACGTGGCAGTTCTAGAGGTGCAGCGTTCTTTACGTTTTCTTAGTAGAAACTTTTCTGAAGACACAGGTATTCCAGTCAAAGTAGTACTTCTGCAACTCCAGCTTTATAAACACTCCAGGTTGAGCCTTGTGCAATATCTGCAATACTAAGCACTGAGCTTCTTTAACAACTGTATATAATCTTTCTAAAAAGGCTACAGAAGGATTCATTCTCCAGTAGAATAAAAAATTCTGGAGAAACATATTCCTTTTAATTTAAGATGAGATTAAAACTGAAACTTTACTGCCTGAAGTTAATTTCCAGCTGTCCTACTTGTCAGTACTGGCTCTTCAGTGATTATGGATTCACTTGGTAGTGACTGTGCTCCAGTATGTGCTTTAGTCCTGTTGTTTTACTCAACCTTTCCCAATTACAGAACTTAATTGAGTTCCTTGCTTGCATTTCTTTATGAAGGACATATGATACAGAGCACTCTACTAGTGACAAAAATAATAGACAGTAGAACTGAAAGCAAAGAACTGAAACCAAGTTTTCTTTTTGTATGAGTTTGGTTATTTGGTATATGTGGTGTCATATATGGTACTGTTGTGTTTTTCTCTTCTCTGCTATCTTTTTAATTGATTACTTTAATTATACATTACGCATCCATTTAGACTGCAGTCATAGTCAAAACAATGCAAAGTGTTTGGTACATTCTTTATATCCTACATTTGGCCAGTCTGTGTGTTCTCACTGAACAATAGGAGTGTTTTGTGGATTTTTGGTGCTAGTGTGACTAAGAGACATTCTGTTCATTAGCTTGTCTAGATGCTTATTGTTTACATGTCAAATTTTTCTTCTACAGATGATGTTTTTCAAGCTGTGAAGACATCACTTTGTCCTGAAGCGATTATATTTGTCTTGGTGGAGAAGAATTAACATAAGTCTCTTGATAAAATGTAAATAGAACAAAGTCCTAAATATTGATTCTTTCATTAAAAACTTTACTTTTTAAACAATTTTATTAGTTTCCAAACTAATTCTTGCAGGCAAAAAGTAAACATTGAAGCATTATTTTTGTTTATGAAACTGTCAGTTTTCTCAATGTGTGCTATTCCAAGGTTGTTTTTGACATCTGTACTCAAGAATGCAATTACTACACCATAAAATTGTCTGGTAATAGTTGAGAGCAGAGAAAAACTAGTACTGTCTATGACCCTGGTCTTTGTTGGACACTGGTGGTGGGAATGTCCCTCCTTTTCTGTCTGTCCTGACTCACCCATGTATGTTTGGGTATTTTAACAATTCCCTTGACGTCACTCCAGTGACAAGTATTCCATCATTTCTTGTAGATAACTTTGCTTTGAGAAAACATTGTGCAATAACCAACATAAATGTTTCTTTGGTTAAAGAACGGAAAATAAATGGAGTTTTGTAGGCTTTTTTGCTTGTATGGGGGTTTTATTTTGTGCAGGTTTTATTTTGTTTGTGGTTTTAGGGAGGTTTGGGTTGGGTTTTTTTTGTTTGTTTGGTTTGGGTTTTTTTATTAATTTACCACTTAACCAACAGGGATGGATTCTCACGTGGTTGTTTTAGTGTATCTCTTATCTTTCTTGGCTTTCTTGGAGCCTGGCCAGTTTGCAGCAGTTGACGATTTAATTTTTTGGAGCCTGGCCAGTTTGCAGCAGTTGAGGATTTAATTTTTTGGGGCGAAGGGTGTGCCACTGTCAACTGCAGTTGTTTTCCCAAGAAAAGAACAGTCATTTTTCCCATTCTGCAATCTGACTCATTCATGGTGCTTTCCAAAGGTCATAGTATCTTAGCACATTCTAAATGTTGTAAAGGATTTGAATAACTTCAGCTTCAACATATGGTATGTATCATCAGTGAACTCTGCTACAAATACTATAGGCAAACTGCATGAGAGAGTCAAAGCAGGAAGTAAATAAGGTGGAGAAAATTAAAACCATGGAATTAGTGGAACAGAGAAATAAATCAATAAACTAATTTTAAATACTTGGATCAAATATGCTTGAAATGCCCAGGAGAAATTACTGGCTTGTGTTAAGTCCATGCCTCACATTTTTTTAACTGTATGTATTCTGCCTGATTGTCATGTACTTTAAAAAAAAAAAACAAAACTGTACACATTTAAGGTAATTTTAAGTAATGACAGCAATGGGTTCCTGCAATTTAAAAATAATTGTCTTAATTAACAGTCAGAAGACAGGCCAAGTTAAACTTGGTTGTAGTCAGAGAAGGTCTGTAGACAACTAGAGAAGGGAGGAGTATTTCCTTTCATATCTGCAGAAAACCCTGTCTAAACACATATTGTTTATCAAGAGCAGGCAGATCAGAGAGTTACTTGGTACTTAATGGTATTTTATGGAATTTGTTTCTTTGCATTGTGGTTATTTCCAGTTGTTGAAGTGCTCTATTATGTGTGAGTGTACTATGACTATATATATGTATTGGCATTTTCTGCTGAGAAGGGATAGAACAGGCAGGACTATGTGGGAACTTAAAGAATTTCCATGTAGGTTGTTCTGAATTCCAGTTTGACTGCTGTCTTGTTCTGTAAGAGACAGGTCTGTAAGAAGACTCTGGTCTTCCTCCACTGAACTGTTGTTATTGGATCACCAAAATCTGCAGTGGCCCTCTTAAGGATGCAGTTGTGCTTCCCTGGTCTGCACTGGCAAATCGATTAATGCCTTTTATAGTTGGCAAAAAGATAGTTTTTAACACTTGCCCATACCTCAAAAAATGAAAATAAAAATTAAAAAAAATAGCTGAAGTGCCTTGGAATGGCATTGAAACTACTTGTGGAGGTAAATGAGTAATTTGTAAGAGGCTAATTCTCCTCTGTTTTCAACTTATTCTTTCTTCTTGCAACTTACTCTGTGTATCTAGTTGAGAAATTAATGCTTATTTTGCTGTGCCACCTGGCCTCTTTGACTTCATATGTTTGGTGGAAAAACACTGCAGCGTTCAGGGCAAAACACTGTGCTGTTAGGGGCTTTGTTATCTCACTGAGCTGCTGCATCAGAAAGTACACGTGGTGAGGAGATAATAGTAGGGAGTTGTTGTATGGGAATTTAACATTTCAGTGAAAATGCTTTCGTTTAACTTGTGATTTTCTGCCACTTTGGTCTGAACAATGTTCACTTGCTCAATTTTTCACAAAAGGTAGAAATACTGGTTGTAGTTTATTTAATCACCTCAATTTTTGACTTCAGCCTGTTGAAGCAGACTGTCAGAGGCTGAATTTCTTTTACAGTAGCAGGAATTATTACTCTTTAGAGGGTCACAATTTATAGCATGCAAATAGAGTGTGTCTTCACTCAAACTGGACTTTTGTTGATTTAATTGAACTCTATTGCTGTTAGGGGTGTTTGCTGCTCTTTGACATCACTTTATTTGGTATCCAAAACGTAGCTGCTAAAAAGGAAAATTAAACCTGAGTGAAAAACAAGACTGCAGAAGAACAAAATGTTACAGGAGGCAGATATCCCTATATGTTCTACAGAAATAGGGCTTAGCTTGCCAGAGGCATTGTTTGTAACTTTATAGCTGAAGCTGAATTCTCTAAAGAATGTAAAAAACTAAAAAAAAAATAAAAAAATAAAAAAAAAATAAAAAAATTAAAAAATTAAAAAAAGACGCAGTATTATGGAAGATTTAAAGATGCAGACAAGCACGGAGCTGTTTGTTTTATCTTGAAGCACAGACAGGATCTGTGGTGTTTTAGGAAGATATCACCTTGGATGAGTGACATACCTGAGTCTAATAGCCAAATCTTTTTGCTGTTCTTCAGCTGCTTTCTCTGTGGAGACACAGGCTACATCACAGTCCTTAAAATTTAAACAGCTATCTAGAAGTGTAGTAGAATTAAAAAAATATCTTGAGATATGTGTATTTCAAAACAGCATCTGCAATATATACTGGCACTTAAAGTTTTCAAATAGCTATCACTGTAAACTTTTATAAGTGTTTCCATGCTTGACTGCTCTTTTGTAAGATGACAACATAGATGTTTTTGTTGTCATTTTGAGATGGTGATGGTGGAGACACTTGCAATCTAGATATACTGTTGTCCAAAATCCCCAAGGACAGCAAGGCACAGCTACTTGTGATGGTCCCCGTTAGATCTGTTAGAAATACAGATACCTGTTTGATGTCTTGCAAGTGTATTTGTGTAGGATCTTGGTTTACTTCATAAGCCATCACGGGTTATTGCAATGATATTGGGCAAGCTTTGCCTCTGTTCATATTCCAGTGAGTGGCAAGAACGTAACTTCTGAGGGCGAAAAAGTAGAGGTGGTCTTAGCAGTCGAGACTTGTGCACCTTTGAGTGATGACATGGGCTACACTGGTGCAAAAGGATCAGAATAGAATGAAAGGCTAAAGGAGTACTTGAGATGAGCAGTGTGCTCAGCAGTATGCCCGAGGCCCCCAGCTAAAATGCTCCTTAAAATAAGTTTGGCATTGAGCATTAAATTAAAGATTTGTTATCAGTATTTCAGACCCAAAATCCCATTAAAATACAAATACTTTTAAGGTGATCGATAATGTATCTTCCAAATCCAAAACGTTTAAAAGCAAAATGGAACATTAATTTTATTACAATTCTTTAAAAATTAAAATTCTTCAAAGGTGTTGCTGTTCACATTGTCTGTTGGAAAAATGGTTGCTGTGTCTTCCCTGTGCATAGAATGACAGAATGGTTTGGGTGGGAAGGGACCTTTCCAGGCCATGTAGTTCAACCACCCTACAGTGAGCAGGGACATCTTCAACCAAATCAGGTTCCTCAGAGCCCCATCCAACCTGGCTTTGAATGTTTCCAGGGATGGGGCTTCTACCACCTCTCTGGGCAACCTGGGCCAGGGGTTCACCGCCCTCATTGTGAAAAATTTCTTCCTTCTCTCTAGTCTGAATCTTCTCTCTTTAATTTAAAACCATCACCCCTTGTTTTATTGCTACAGACCCTGCTAAAAGGTTTGTCCCCATCTTTCTTACTGCTACAGACCCTGCTAAAAGGTCTGTCCCCATCTTTCTTATAGGCCCCCTTTAAATACCGAAAGGCTGCAATAAGGTCGCCCTGGAGCTTCCTCTTCTCCAGGCTGAACAACCCCAACTCTCTCGGCTTTTCTCCACAGCAGAGCTGTTCCATCCGTCTGGACCTGCTCCAACAGGTCCATGTCTTTCCTGTGCTGAGGACCCCAGAGCTGGAGGCAGCACTGCAGGTGGGGTCTCAGGAGAGTGAAGCAGAGGGGGAGAATCCCCTCCCTCAACCTGCTGCCCACGCTGCTCTGGGTGCAGCCCAGGACATGGTTCTTGGCCTCTGGGCTGTGAGCACACTTTGCTGACTCATGTCCAGCTTTTCATCCCCAAGTCCTTCTTGGCAGAGCTGCCCTCAATCCATCCATCCCCCAGCCTGTATTGATGCAGGATCTGGCACTTGGTACTGTTGAACCTCATGAGATTCACATGGGCCCACTTCTCGAGTTTGTCCAGTTCCTTCTGGATGGCATCCGGTCCCTCAGGCATTGTCAACCACACCACTCAGCTTGGTGTCATCAGCAAACTTGCTGAGGGTGCACTCGATCCCACTGTGGTTATATGGTTTTTTTTTTCCAGATTAGTTCTGTAACTAAGACAAGATTGGTGGTTCTTTCTGCCACTAAAGGAAAAGATTGGTTCAGGACTTGGAAAAACAGGTCTTTTCTGCAAATACTGCTCCAGCTCCCAAAGCTGCCACAGTCCATTCAAAATCTGCTTGCGTGTTCTCTCTGGCACTCCTGTCAGACCCTGCCTGAGCTGATGATTCTCATGCATTTCTAAGGATGTTCATCTTATTCTCTTGATCAAGGCCAAATAAAAATCAAATTGAAGAGAGCGAGAGAAATACTGGGAAATTAGTCACAATGTGAGTGGGTTTGGGTTTTTAGGGGGTGGGAAGCTTAGAAATTTGGGCAAATGGCTGTTACAGAGAATTCCAGTGCCTGCCTGAAGAAGTCTATCTGATATTTGCTATTTGTTGTGGAAGCAGTTGTTCCTTGCTTGTAAAAGGCTCAGTGATCTAATCCAGGAATAGAAACCATGCTTTTGTTGCTTAGAGGCACGTGTTGTGATGAGCAGAAATGAACAGTGAGTAACCCATCAGCTGAAAAATGCCTCATACAGAATTCAGACTATTACAGAGCCCAAACAAATTCATAGGTGTCAGGTTAGCTTGGTGAATAATTCATAAATAAGAAAAATGTCCATACTACTGGGTAAACCACTCATACAAGATTTTGCTCAGCCCCTTCTCATGATGGTGACTTACAAGCCTGTGTAATTCCTCCCATGCCCTCCCCAACAACCTTTTTTTGTTTCATTTAACTGAATAGCTATGTCAGGAATTCTACTGGCATCCATACCCCTCTGCCAGAATTCCAGAAGGAGCTGAGGCATGGACCTCCCTGATCTTTCCTTCAACAGATGACCTAATGGGGCAAAAAGAATCTTGTTAATGCCAGGATGGCCACTTACATTACTTTCCCAAGATCCTGCTTCCATATGAGCAGAAAAAGAGTAATGCAAAGCATTTGCTGTCACATTCATTACAAGGGGTTGTAGAGCCATATGGAGTAGAAAGATGATCCCGCACAGAACGCTGTGAAGGGCTGGGTGTTTCTAATGCTTATATATTTTTGTGTGGATTTTTTTTCCTCTCTGAGAGATGCTTCATACCAGGAAAATGTAAGAATATCAGTGATTTATTCATTTTGCTGAGCATAGGATCACTTTTGCTGAGATTGAATATTCTGGGGAGTTACAGTTTCATGTTTATTTGTTTTATGATGTTGTGGCAATAAGCAGAAAGACTCCTGTCTTAAGGGGCAAGGAAGGCAGTTGGCATACGAATAGCAGAAGCAGTTGAACTGCCCAGATGTTTGAATCGTTTCTAGTGTGTTATCATCTCCTTTTTCATTATCGTATTAGAGTTCATTAAAAAGACTTGGTTCTTTGAACTGGTTGAAACAATATTCAGTGAAATGTTTTGCCCAGCTCCTGAAACTAGTTTGCATTTTAATAGGTGAAGCTCTAAGCCTGACCCTTGGTTTTGAAATCCTCTGCATCCTCTGGTAGCATGGCAATACTGGGGAATAGCTTCTAATTGAATTTTTAATGGATATAAGTGTGTCTTAAGTCCTCCTGGAACTCTATGAATGGTACTGATAGAACATACCAGTAAATAGGGAAGAGGCACATAAACACAGAAGTTGGAGCATAGTGATCACTCTGTACCCCCTAATTTCTGAGGGAATCTCTGGGACACACTTCCAGCAAGCACAAATTAGCAAAGTCAAACAGCTCCTGTAAATAACACTGGTGGCCATGTTGAATGAAGATTCAAGTGAGGCATAAAGACATTGTGGATTTTTTCTTTTCTGTTTCATTATTCAACATAGAAAATCAATGTATATGTGTATGCTGCATGCGTTAACAAGGTGTAGTTTGTAACATCTGGATGCCTTGAGAGGCAAAAGCCCCAAAGAAAATTGCAAATAAAACTTAAGAGTTGGTATGTTGAGATCAGACAATATCAACCTTGAAAAGCCTTGTTGTGAATGTAATAGGAGTTGGCTATTGTTATCCTAATGACTTATTCAATAGAAGAAAATCTATATGGACAGAACAAGATAAATCCATGTTTCTTCACAAACATATGCATCAGCACATACTTTAACAAGTACTGTAAAAGTCTGCACTCTTCTCTAAGCCTACCATAAAAGACTAAATTGTACTGCTACGCTATGTAGGGAGGTAATATATTTGAGCAGTCCTGACTTTAGAACACTAAGGACATGTCTCTCCATTAATTAGGGAACCCATTCTTGTTGCATTTGCCTTTAGTCAGGGAAACTGCACTGCTTGGACACTTGGAGGAAGAAGGACCACTTGTTTTCTTTGTACTCGTTTTGTACCTACTTTCAATTTTTGGGACATTTGCAGGGCGGGAAGGGGCAAATCCCTAAAGATGTTGAGGTATCAGGGCAGGAAAACATCAGAAAAGGGTCTCTACTGATTTGTGACAGGAAATTCTGAATTTTATGGTGTTAGAGATGGCCTTCAGATACTTAGTTTATTTAAACTTTGTCTAAGCAACAAATTCTCTGGCAGCATATCTTCAAGAAGTAGCAAATCTGATGTGATTCTCAGTAGTTGAATAGAATTTATTTTTCTTATGTTTTTTCCTTGTGTAATAAGCCTAAAACATCTGAAGTTTGAAGGTTTCAAGGTTGAGAACTAATTACCCAGCCTTAGAAGAGTTTCTGTAAAAGGTATTATTCTGCAACTATTCAGTATAAGATTTCTTGTACTACTTTACTTGAAAGCATTACAGGCTTGCAGACTCTAAAGAGAAAATACCAGACTAATTAGTTACTTATCAATGTGACATGACAATTTCTATATTCTTTATCCAAAGTAAAAAAAACACAGTCTCACACTGATGAAATTTAAACTACTAGGACTAATTTCAGGTTGACCTTAATGTTCACCCTGTCTTTGCTTTGAAGGAAGAGCTGTTCTCTCAATATTTATATGTATTAGGAAAATGTTGATTTTTATGGAGCTGATGGGAGATTTGTGTAAGGAGGCAGCAAAAGAATTGATTTTGTTGCCTCACTCCTGCATTAGCAGTTGGAGTTGCTCCTGGTTGTGGACTGATAAGCTTGAGGCCAAAACCAGTTTGTGCTTTCTTCTGTAGCCACCTTGGCTGTTTTGTCGGCCTAAGCAAAGTAAGTGTTGCTTCGCACGTTCTTGTTGGCTGGGATAACTGAACAGCCTCAGTGTGAGGAATGAGTCCTTGAAACCCTGCCCTGCTACTGCTACAACCTTGGCACAAAGCGCCTTGGCTCTGGTTTCACCGTGGCTTCGTGTACTGAAAGCTGTGATTTTTAACAAGGTGCTGGGCATGGTCTGAGCTGTAACAGCTGAGAACAGGAAAATTCAACGTAAAATGAGGTGTTTAAGTGTTTGTAATGATGTTGCTAGCTGACTGAACATGAGCCAGCAGTGTGCCCAGGTGGTCAAGAAGGCCAACAGCATACTGACCTGGATCAGCACTGTTGGGGCCAGCAGGAGTTGGGAAGTGATGGTCCCCCTGTACTCAGCACTGGTGAGGTTGCACCTTGAGTGCTGTGTTCAGTTTGGACCCCTCACTCCAAGAAGGACATGGAGGTGCTGGAGCATGTCCAGAGAAGGGCAACGGAGCTGGGGAAGGATCTGGAGCACAAGTGTACTGAGTTCCTGGCTGAGAGAACTGGGGTTGTTGAGCCTGTAGAAAAGGAGGCTGAGGGGAGACCTTCTGGCTCTGTCCAAGTCCCTGAAAGGAGGGTGGGGAGAGTTGGTGCTTGGTCTCTTCTCCCAAGTAATAAGTGACAGAACAAGAGGAAATGGCCTGAAGTTGTACCATGGGAGGTTTAGATTGGATCTGAGGAAGAATTTCTTTCCTGAAAGGCTTCTCAAGCACTAGCACAGGCTTCCCAGGGAGATGGTGGAGTCACCATTCCCGAAGGTATCTTAAAGACGAGTGGTTGTGGCACTTAGGGACATGGTTTAGTGGGCATGGTGGTGTTGGATTGGCAGTTGGACTTAACAATCTTAGGGGTCTTTTCCAACCTTAATGATTCTATGTTTCTGTGTTGGTTTTTTTGAGGGATGTTTGGTGTGGGAAAGATGAGCAAGCAGGCTCAGCGGGAGTGTTTGCTAACTTACCCAGCAGTTAGCTGTGGTAACTCAGTGTCCAGCCCTGCATTTCCTCATCTGGATATTCCCATGTCATACTGCACGTGATGTTTTGGTCACACCATGCTGAGGAGGGAAGACTGAAGATTGTAGCTTGGCTTATCTGTAGAACATCTTGGACATCAAAGTACTAATAACATCTTCAAGAGCTTGATGAGTTCTTAAAGTTCATCTTTATTTCAAAGTTGCAAATATGTAATGCTTCACATTTTGGTACATACTATAAGCATGCTTGAGACTTTTGCTTTAAAATTGTGTGGCTGAGTATATGAAATCCTGCCATACAGCAAGTATACATGCTTGAGAATGCAGAAACAGACAGGCAACAGGCATTTGAAAATTGTGCCTGTAGTATGGAATGTAATTTAAAGGTGCCTGGTGCTGTAGGGAGTGTGGATGCTCTTGAGAAGGAGTCAGTGTTTTGCTTTAACTGACATTGCTGCAGTTTGTGGTCAGTGTCCTTAGCCAGTTTTCAGCACTGTCACAGTTTTGGTCAAAATACTTGGAAACATGCTGTGCTGCTGTTAATGTGGCAGTTTAACTATCCAGACTTTTATTTTACATTTCTGAAAAACAACAAAATATTTCACAACTTGGGGTTATGTGGAATTTTAGATTGCTTCTTCATCTTTGATTTCTAGCATCACTGTGTATGAGAGAGACTTGTTTCATAGTTCCCTAAATAGCAAGTGGTTAAAACAACCTTTTACACTGCTGCATAATGGAAAGGTATCAGAAGGGGAAAAAGACATTAATGACCCAGAGAATTCCAGGAAGATTAAGGATAAACTCTTTGGAAACACAGCTCTCAGAAAACTGATAGGGAAAAGGTTGCATGCTGAGTCAAATCAATTCTGGGAACAGGAAGAAATTACACTCTGCTGTTCTTCCAAATTAGTCCCCTTGATAGAAGCTGGGTGAATACAAAATAGAAGCTGATCCAAATGGGGCAAATTATCTTAATTCTTGTTAATTCGTTTATGCATTGTCACGAATACACTGACTAAAGAAATCTTGAACTGTTTAACATTAAAATTTTCTAATACTGAATCCACTATTTCAGAAGAAAATAAAAATAGGATAGAATTCTTAGATTTCTTTAGTTTTTTGAGAATGGGTTACACTTGGCATGTGGTATCTTCAGCACTGCGAAATCAGAATTTCATAAAGATATCTATGTTGCAAATGTAAACCTAGGGCATGGTACCAGTTTTTCATGGAATATGCTGAGCCTTTGCCTTACAATGATGAAACATAATTGCATGTCCTCAAAACACAAGCTGCAAGTGGTATGTGTTCAGAATGGCAAGGTGTGTTTTGAATGGGCTGCCTGTAGGTTTGGAAATTGGATTCTTCCTTATAATGTAAGGAAACAAACCTGCAAAGGAAATTGTCAGAGGGGAGAATACTGCTCTAACTCTAACTCCATTCCTCTGATGGCTCACATCACGGTGCTCTGTATACCAAAAGTAACAGAGAATTTAAAAAAAAAAAAAAAAAAAAAAAAAAAGAAAAAAAAGAGGGTTTTAAAAGAGTTTTTTTTTTTTTTTAAAGCTGTATGCGTGTAGTTTTTACGTTTGTATCACAATCAGCAGTGGTCTGTCTTGGGTCCATTTCTTACTCAACCACTGAAGATGTGTTTATAGAGCCATTTTGAGCAGAGCATTAAGACAGACGATGTTTTAAGCTATTCACATTTTTACTGTTCTTCTAGACAAAGTGTTTGTTTCAATGTAGTGTGCTCTCCTCTGTGCCTACAGAGCTGGGAAGGGAATAGTTCTGTGTAGGGAGCAGCACTGGGCTCATTGTGTGTGGTTACAGCATTACAGTCCTCTGAGTTATTGCCTATCACTAACACAAATAAGATGCTAAACTTGAAGGATTAGTGACATACACAGTATTTAGGTTCTGTGTTCCAATGTGTCTCACTGCTTTATCGAATATCTAGAGAAGGCAGTCTAAATACCTTTGTAATTTTTTTGAGAAATTCTGATAGCTTGAGAAATACTCAAGCTATCCAGCATCCAGTACCATTGTTCTTGACAAATTGATTATCCTGCCAATACAGTAGGCTACCTGTACATATGCTCTCATTTAAAGGAAAATATTGTGGGTTTCATGAGATCACTCATGACAATGAGTTTAATATGACAGTGTTCTATGCGAATGACAAAGTCATGAGCAAGTTGTGCAGGTTACTCTGATTAAGCGTCAGTAGAACCTCCGAAGTAAAAAATATTGTTTCCTGCCTGTCATAAACATTGAGATTATTTCAACATTTATTTTTCAGAGCTATAAACTTTCTAATTTAGTCTTTATTACACTCCACCTATGAGTGGCGTGCCATTCTAGTGGTTGTATACAACCACTGGAGGAAGAAATCTTATTTAATTATGCATTTTGAGACAGTTTCTTATTTATCCTGTAATTTTGTCTTCAAAGCTATCTTGATGAGTGCAGTCTGGAAAAAAAAAGTGGTACTCAGTTTTCCTTTTGAGTTGCCTTCTTAAGCAAAGGCAGATAAGATTAAAGTATCCTGCTGATTCTTGTGCTACCTGGCTTCTGCACAGATCAGAAAATAGTTCTGAATGGTTACTTGACAAATGCTTTAACAATTTGGGGGATGTATCAGCGAAAGATAAAGTTTTCAGGGTAGTTTTCTTGCATGACGACATCTGAAAACTTTACTAGCTTTAGGGGGAAGTATCAGCAACTTGTAACTGTATGACGTGCACAGACACATATTTTTCAAGAGAATATGCTAAATTATTTTCTTACAAGCAAGGTGTCTCTTTAATGGTTTGATATTGTGAAGACAGTTGAAGGAGTAAGGGAATAAGTGACACCAAGCAGCATTTCTAGTGGCAGTAGAAGTACAATGAGTATCTATCACACAGTGTATGATTTTGATAAAACTAATATAAAAAGTCGAATGAAAACCATCTATTTGCCAGAAACTCACCTGGCCATTTAAACTGGGTTCTAAAAATGAACAGGATGTGGATGCTAGGGAAATGTCTATCCCAAAACCTATATCAGAACAGTGTTGACTCTTGGAGCTGTCTACAACACAAATAACTCTTGCAGGAAGGTAGGATTTGTTATATTAAACTAGGAGGAATATAAGTATGATCCTGGACTAGATTTCTGCAATAGAGATTAATGGGAAAGCTGAGAGCTTAATTGCATCCACATGCTTAGAAGGTTAGTCTGCATGTATTTGTGGACATTCTAGTTAACTCAGTGTAAATCCTACATAAATGGCTCATTTGTTTGTGAGGCCATGAGGAGCAATTATTTTTCAAAGACAGATAATCCTACTGAGAAAATCCTTGTTAATAATTTGGCACCGATCCTGATCATGCTGAGTTCAGGGAGTAGGTTCATTTGTCTGGTTCATTTAGAACAGGATCAGAACCTGAAAAAAACTGCTTGAGAGTATTTTAATTTTATTTCCTTCTACCCAAGGTATTTACAACCTGTTTCAATTGCAGACTCTTGGAGTGGGAAGGATAAGCCTTGCCTGTGGAAGAATCTCTGTTCCCTTTTGAAGTTTTGCCAATACTGAAAACTTAATTTGGGTTGTGAAAACTTGACTGAAGTTTTCACGTTACCTCTTGGCCATCTGAAATGCTCTGCTGTAGTTGCCTAAAACTCCAGTTAAGTCTCAATACTTTATATTGTTCCAAGACATTTAATTTAGAATGTTAATTTTTGTTCCTGTTTATGCTGGGAACATCTCCCAATATTCATTGTCTGGTAGTGACTAATACGTATAATCCTCTAACGATGTTTCATACCTGCTTAAGTTACAAAAATTTTAATAAATAGAATTAGTGAATTGAAAGTGTGTTAGAGCTGCCTTTTTAATGAAGTACATGCATATCTTGTTATTGGTTTAAGTGGAAGAATTAAGACTGGGGCTGTATGCAGGAAACTTTAGATCAGGAAGTGTAGCTGATATATTGGAGCAAGTCATTCAACCATTGCTACATTTGGTGGCATCTTTGAAGACTGAAAATACCAACTGAGACACGCTGCTGGGACTGTGATGACTAGCAAATAAGTGTAAACTTTGAGGATAAAAAGGGCATTCCAGTTTAAAAAAGGGACCCTATTAGGAATAATTTCAAACTGTAGTATAGACACTTGAAATTGGAGTGAAGAGGGAACTTGATAATACGATAATGGAAGATAGGAGGTTTATTTAAATCTCTTGGTTGCAGGAAACGAGAACTGGTGAGTCAGATAGAATATCAGTAATTAGCTGCTTTGCTTGATGAAAAACGTACGCTTCAGATGGTCTAATTGATTACTTCGCACTAGTCTTAATTCTAGAAATTATCATGTCTTTTTTTGAACCTTTCTGCGTGATGTCAGGCTAAGGTACTACTGAGGAATCCACTAGTGGTGGCTTTGGTAAGGAACAAGTCTTTTTGATAATCTGAGGAAATTTTTAAGTGAAGTGGTTGTTTTGCAAATATATATTTTTTTAGTAACTCTTTAATTGGCCACTAAAAAGAAGAATGGAGAGATTATTATTTCTAGATGATCCTAGAAAGCTCAGAGGTAAAACCATTGAAACAATAGCAAATATATGAGTCCACTTAGGCTGAATCTAGCATGGGAGACTACTAGCCAGCAGAGCATTTACAGAGGGAAACTATGACTTTCTACTGTACAGAAATTACTTCTATGGCAGTGTAATAATGGATTAAAACTGGATTTACCAGGGATTTCAAAGCTTCTGAAATACCTCCTGAGAATTTATTAAATAAAGTAATCCTCAGGGGGTAACAAAATTCTATGTGGGATTTGAAGACTACTGGAGACAGAAAACAGTCAAATGTGGCAGAAGGTTAACACTGATGGCCCAAATATCTTTCCTAATAATATATTAAATTGCATTCTGTAAGATGAAATGAACAATTATTTTGTTCATTTGAGTTTGAGAGCTGTGAGGAACTTGAGGCAAACTAACAGCTGGTCTGCTTGGGGTAGGTTAGGGGCTGTATCTCCTGTATAATTTATGATTTCAGGTTAACTTTATGAGCTCTGTTTACTCTGCAAACTTAAAATCTCTGTTTGTGTAAGCTTAGTCTTGTACTGTCTGTAATTTTTAGCTCCATCCATTTAAACAAGTGCCAAGAGCTGGTGCAATGTAATGTGGTTATATTTGTAATGTGGTTATATTTACCTTTTATTGAAATGAAATCCTCCTAGTCAATTCAATGCATTTGTGACCATATAAACCAGTCATTTTGGTATAGCAGGTACTACATAAAAGGTTACCTAGTGGGGGGAAAAGGTGGAATTAGATTGAATTTAGGAACTTACTAGGTACAATATGTGAAGCTTCCATCCAAGCAGTGGTATCATGTGAGTCTGTTATCAGTTGCAGAGCTCAGAATGGGTGTCATAATACACAGCCCTGTTTGTTTTCA
>NW_010294597.1:74985-82196 GCF_000700745.2 Antrostomus carolinensis
AAAATCTTGACCAGAAAATGTGATTCAGTAGATACCATTATTTCCTAATAAAAATTTAACACATGCATATATCATTGTTAGGTTCCAAATGAACTGCAGTCCACAGGAAATAAATCTATATGTATTTTTGGACAATTTAGTAAAAAATATTTACACAGATATCCAGCTGGGCACATGGCAATAATAGCCTTAGTAGATACTGGTCATCCTGTCGCTACCCCAGCTGGGCACATGGCCTTAGTAGATACTGGTCATCCTGTCGCTACTTAATATCAAAAAGACCAAGAAGTGATTGTGATTAAAAAAAAAAAAAAAATACACATTGTGTGTATTGTTAAGTGTAAAAAACAAATATGTTTGATTAAAATGCAGGGATGCATATAGTAGCTCAAAGGCAACATTTCAAGTGACTCAAAGAAATGCTTTGTTATTGAACACAACTGTCAAGCTATTTGTGTAAAAAATTTGTCAAGTTTCAGTAAGTATCAGATGTTTACTTAAATAATGATTAGATTTTTGTGTAATGATGGATCTAGTTTAATCATCTTGAATTGCAACTGCATGGTTTGGGATTTTTTTTTTTTTTTAAGCACAAATACTGTCTTGTGTCATAAGCCAGTCACAAAATTCATCATGTTATGGAAAAATCTTCTATTTGGATTAAATTAGTATGTTATCATGGAAACTTAGGCACCTCTGAATGTTAGTACCAGCCACTGTTGGCAGCTGTGCTGCTTCAAGGTGTCATTTCCTTTTCTCTTCTTGAAATTGAAGCCAATAATATTCAGCTAGAAAATGTCCACCCAAAGAGTGCAATACCCCTGAAAAAGAGGATGCTTGATAGCCACTCCCCTGTTTAGGTTGCTGTAATTATAACAGGAGTTAAGATAGGCAAACAAACATTACTTGTTTTAAAGAAAAATCTGTCTAGTTTAGTTCCCATGAGATTGAGGAATTGATAGTGATCACAGCTGGTGAAGATGTGGGTTGGAATGACTAAGGCTCCTTTCTGCTGTGCCAAGACGCCTCCACAGTGGTCTGCATCAGCCTCTGCTTTTGCAGTTTTGAGCTGCTCCTTTTGAGAAATTCTTGTGCTGCCATACTGTTTGGTGGTTTGTGAGATGGCCTTAATTATTTTCTGAATTCACTGTGCCAAATTCCATCTTTGGCTATAATGCAGTACAGCCAGAATAGCTTCACTTTCTTCAGTAGCACCCAACAGTTTGTTTAAACTGAGCTCAGCAAAATTGGGAATTTAATGCAGAAATATCTCGGCATATAACCTTTAACATATTCTGAGTTTAGAGCTGTGGTGTTGATTTCTTAAATGTGCAAATAAGTGACCATATGGTTAGAACAGAGTTATGTAAAAACAAACTGTTTAAGAAACAATTCCTCTTCAGACATCATTTGCTAGAGTTGCCTCTTGGCATTACATTTCATATGTGTTTTCTGTCACAAATACAAAATGTAATAAACCCTCTGCGGTTTCCTAGAAAATGTTACGTATACAAGACATATGGAAGTTTTACACAAGTTGCAGGGATCATAAATGTGGGCTAATAATATAGCTGCATGCCTGCTAATGAGATATTTAATTCTGGCTGACATGTAAACCACTTCTAATACTCTCAAATTATGTAATAAATATCCAGCTATTTGTCTTTAAACAGTAAGCAAACAAAGAGTCCAATATATTGAAAATAAGTGTGTGCTTAAACTACATGGAATTCAGTACTTCCTAGTAAAGTAATATTTTCACCAAAATTCATCTGGCAGCTGTCTTGCTGATGCCAAAGGCAATTCTGGAGCATCTTTAGAAAGTCCTCATTGGTTCAACCTTTAGGGTCCAACTGGTCCAGCAATTTATATGTTATGTCGGTTTTAATTAAGCACAACAGCAAGAAGCTAGGCATGGTTTACTGACTTACCAAGAACAGGAAGCTATGGACACAGCCGTCTTGACTGATGATCTCATGAGGCTTTGGAGGCACGCAGTAGGCTCTATGTGATGCAAACTGTTAGACACAGTAGGCTGGTGCCTGAGAACACTGAGCAACACAAGAGTAACCATCTGATAATAACCAATCTCAGTGGCCTTAGAGTAGCCAAATTAAATTGAACCTTATTACAAACCTTGCGCCATCCATCCACACGCTTCTCACGAATGAGGCTGCATCCAACAGATACCTGTTGCACCCTTGGAAAGGGAGAGGAGAGGAAGACACAATGGAGTTAGTAGTCTGTGTCCTTCATCTTTTAAAAATGAGTGTAGAGGAGAGGACTAGGCAAAAGTGAAAAAATGTGTTCAGAGACAAACCAGAAACTGAAAACAAACTAAAAGTAGAGAACAAAGGGTACCCTGGAAAAGGACTGTTGCTAAGTTTGTAATGTTGTAATTAATCAAGCATTATATCTAGATAATGCAGATTAGATAGTCTACGGGGATGATCATGTGGTGTTAGGGTTTTTTTTTGGTGTCTGTTGACCATTACGTGTATCAGTCATTCATGGAAAAGATAGCTTTTGAAAACAGAAGTTTTAATTCTAATTTTGTGCATGTCAGGTACATTTAGACATATCAAAGCATGTTTCTGTTGACAGTTTTGATACCAAGAGGAAGCAGACTTTTTGTCCTTTGTCTTGCTGCCCCTTCCAAGGAGAGTTGACATTGAAGTAGCCGAGATATAGTGATTTAATTACTTAATTGCTTGTAGTCACCAACCTAAAACATGCTTTCCTTGAATCTGTATCTACCTGGTTGGAGAGATTTTTATTTTTAGCCATTGAGTTTTAACAGAATACTGAATGTTATTTAAATTAAGTACCATATTTGAAAACAAAGCTGAGGCATGTATAATAAGTAGCAATTATATTTTCAGAAAAGTCTTTACTGACCACTAGCTCTGAACTCCTCTATTGTTGGTGTTTCATCCTAAGAGAGTTCTTTAGCATCTAATTTTAAATTATGCTCATTACACAAGTAGTTGTATATCTTGAACTTATTTGATGAGGTTTTATCCAGAAGGCGTATACAGAGGCTGTTTACTGAAATACTGCAATTTCCGTGAGAGAGACATTTGGCAGCAGTTTATGCCACAGGTTAAATCAGGTGAGGAAAATACTCGGTATTCTGCTGAATCCTGAGCCTTCCTGAACGGCATTTGCAAGAGGCTTTGAACAGAGTCTTACTAATGCCCCTACAACTCATTTCTGTGGGCTTCCTCTTTCAAGGCTCAGCTGTAATAAAGCTCTTGTGTGCTACGAACAAGATTTGCAATGTCTCTAAATGAAGATATTACGCTGAATTATGGCCATTCCCCCTATTTTGTTTATTTGCCCATTTAATAACTTAAACTTTATTAAGTGTTTAAATCACATTTTACCAGAGTGTTAAGATAGTGATTGATAGGATAAATAGTTGTTAAGGCTACTGGAATTAAAAAGCAACAAAACCTGTTCAGTTTTCAGGGTATAGTGTACATTTTCATCAGTTTTAAAAAATGACAATGTAACGAGGAAGATATAATTAAAGTTGTAGAGAATTCTTGTCTATTTTTTATAGAGAATTATATGTTTATTATTACAAGATTCCTTTACCTGTTAGAGTGGAATAGCTCCTTGTTAATAGACCCTTTTTTTTTAATAGCACTGCCAAACCATTTATACCATATTTATAAATAATGGAATAAGGACACTCTCAAAGTGTACTACAGCAGTGACCTTAGCAACATTCAATGAATCTATTAAAATGTTTTTCAGTGTTGAGATCTATAGAATTGTTTCTGATTCTACAGCACATCATTTTTTGTTTCTCAGTGAGCCTAGGCTTACAACTGTGGCACTCAGTGTTTTATTAAAGAAACATTTATGAAATGTGGGAAGAAAATTCTAGAAGTAATTGTGGAGCCTAGAGATAAGCATGAGATATGCAGAACAGTTGCCAGGTGGCTGTAACTTCAGAACAATGGCTGTCTTCTGAGATTTGATAAACAATGGTTTCTGCTTTGTAAATCAGAATTTGAATTTGTTGGTGAAGAGGAAAAGGTGATTTGACCACTGATGCTATTCCAGGAAACACCAGTTGCAAATGTTAATCAGCTGATTTATAAGGAGGGAAGGACTGTGCTCTAGAGATGCAGGTGGAAAGCAACACTGGACATCACCTTCCACCACTGAAGTGAGAAATTTTGTCACGAGTCTTTGTGATAAACTATGCAGTGTCTATTATAGACTAGAATTGTTAAATTGTTATAGACTAGAATTGTTAAATGTCAGTGGATCATGGAATTGGTTTTGGTCATAGAGTCCAACTATAAACTTAACACTGCCAAGTCCACCACTAAACCATGTCACTAAGCGCATCATCTACCTTGCTTCCAGGAACTGTCTGATCCAACCTTTAGAACAAGATTTTGGGGCATCTTGAAGTGTAGTTATGTATCACTGCTGTGTATGTCTATACAGATGTGAATTAATCTTTATGCGCTGATTTTCCACACTGAATCTAACAGATTTCGACATCGCATACAGGCTACTATAGACCACTCTGACCTGTAGCCGAGGCCAGAAACTGGCAATAGAGAAAAGGCTTCCCCCCGCCTGCCGTATTATTTCTGTAGTATTATAGTCAGTTGTCTTGCAGTGCCAGGATTTCTAGCTCAGTGATCATACCTGTGTGAGAAATTGAGACAACGAGAAGTCCTTTCTGTGCTTAAAAATTTCCTCTTGCCTCTACTGTGTTGGATACTATCACACTCCCAAGTGCTTTTTTTTTTCATTGCTGTTTTTATAAGAGTTCTGCCTTCACATTTCTGTTTAATTTTCTTTGTGCCAATGAAAAAAATCCCCATTTGTCACTAAGGAAATTATGAAGTCAGAACCTGAATGCTGCGTGTTAGCTTTACATTGCAAATGTGTCAGTCTCTATCATTAGCTGTTCTTGGTAAATGCCACAGTATTATGTGACCAAATACTATACGTAGATATTACATAGTAAGAAGAATTCTTTTAACAATAGAACAGTGAAGAAGCTGTTTTCACTTGATGATTTAAATATTTTTGTAAGGTTAAACAAGTATCCCTTTAACAAATAAGGTTCTTCCTTGTGCGTAAAGTGAAAAAAGCAGCATATAGAAGTAACAAAAATGGGCAAACAAATTTTGAGTGGGTTGCAATATATGTTGCTGGGACAGCTATAACCCAGACTGGACCACAAAGGTTCAGGACTCTGAATCTCATCTCTTAATGAGACCATCTCTCTGCTGTTAAGAGATCTGATGTTCTGAATCTTTTGACAAAACTTTTAATCCCCAAGTCCCTGTTTTACAGCCTCTTACAGAAATCCCATTATCCACCTTAAAGCCCTCTGCTAATTAGGCCCTTGTTGGCTTCATCAGTCATTTGATCTTTTCCCGTCTGGATTTTGTAGTTGAAGAGGGCTTGCTGACTCTGATCCATCAAGATGTAAAGATGCAAACCACTAAAATGTGATTTATTTATTTTCTTTGTAATCCATGATATATTTTTGTGGTGTTTCTTCTGTCAGAGCCAATGTTTCCCACTTGGGATGATAAAGCCCCTGCAGTATACATCACTTCAGCATCGACTTCAGGAGTGAATAAAGGGAAGCTGTCGTTTGGCTGGACCATTCCCTCATTGTTAGAGTCTTTCAATGTCTCTGGGTCACCGTTATTCAGACCTCAGAAAACATTTGTGAGCAGTGTAGTTTGATAACACCTGTGATTTACTGGTAACAGTGTCTGGATGACACTAAAGTGCCAGCAGTCATTTATGGCTCAATCAGTGGAATCAATGAAAAAGTCTGCGGTTTGCAGTTATGAAACTGTGGGAAACCTGGTTTCCCTAGTTTGGAGTATCGTCCTATAATTATTTGGTTTTATATAAAGCAAAGGAGTTGCAAAGTTCTCCCTTCCCAAGGACATTTGGAAATGTGCAAACCAGACCCACTTTTGTTACACACCTAGTCTTTCAGGGAAAGTTGGTGAAGTATTTATGCCACAATCTTCACTTTCTTTAAATAATTATGACAAATACTTGTGGCCACTGAAGTGTAAGAGAGAAGATGTTCACAGAGAAGATTTTTCTTACAGAAAACCCCCAACAACATAATTCTTTTCATGACATTAATTTCCAAAAGAAAAGCTCTTTACAAATAGTAAACTGTCTCTTTAAAAAATACTTTCCTATTATCCACCAGTTTCCCAAGTGAATGAATTGTCCTCATGAATTACACTGAACTCAACTTGCACTTTATATTCATATTTATCTGGGAATCAGACTCTCTTTATTTCACTGGTAGATTAATTCAGTATGACCCACGTTTAATAAACAAAACCCATGGGTCTGATTTTGTCCTAATACTTGAAAAAGGGATAGTAGCTATGAGATACACCTCTTTAATTTTGAGTTTGTACAAACACTGCTGTCTGTAGTACATCAGTCAGGGGAACGGATTTCTGAGCCTTGTTCAGTTGTTATACATGAATACGAAGAGTAGAGATATAAAAATATGGGAAGTGTGAAGCATGGAGGTAATCATAACTTTTCATAAAATAAGAACTACAAATTAAGTGACAGTAGCTTAAAGCAAGTGCATGGAGATATTTATTTATTTTCTCTAGCACAGTGTATAATTAAACTATAGAGTTTGTTGACTGAGTCTTATTCCTGACTGATTCAACAAAAATTAAGGGAGGAAGATCAGTCTGTGGCTAATCATTGAAAGGGGTAGTAACAGATTTTGATTTAAAAAATCTTAATATAGTTGACTGTCAGAAGCTTGAAATGGTAAATTCTGTTTCACAGTACCCTGATTCTTACGTTCTGCTAGAAGTGGTACTTTGTCACTGCTGGAACCCAAGTGTTGAGGCAGATGGTCTTTTTTCTTACATTGTCCTTAAACATTTTCATATTTAGTGTAGATGCTTTTCAGTATCTGTTCTGTGGCATTCAGATTGACTTGACAGTATTATAAATATGTACTTTACCAAAAGGTATGCAAAAACATGGTATGTGGAGATCTTACTGGGAAAGGCATGAGCTTGCTTAGCTGGCCTGCATAGGTGTCTCTTGCTTGATATGTCCTTCTGTTAAAATACCTGTGATAAAGGACTTCCAGGTCAGTATACAAGATAATGAACTGGCTCTGGGCCTAATCCTAGTCCACTGGGAATGAAATACTGGGAAAG
>NW_010294598.1:0-19301 GCF_000700745.2 Antrostomus carolinensis
GGCCCAGGGCCCCGACCTCCCGGCCTCAGCCCTTCCCCTGCCCTGACACGGCGTCCCCTGCCCTCGCCATCGCTGTCGCCTGGGGCTGCCGCAGGCCATCGCTCTGTGTGTGTGTGTGTGGGAGGCAGGAGCAGGCGTCTGGTTCTCCTGGCAGCATTTTCTTGGTCTGCCCCATGTGTTTACTGGAGGTGCTGTCCAGGCAGGATCCAGCCCGGGCTCTTGGAGAGCTGACTCTGGGGTGGGATGTGTACAGTGTGTGTCTAGATGGTGACAGATCTTGGGATCCAACTCTGACTGCCATCATCCAACTCATGCTGCAGTGATACTTTGCGTGTTACTCCTGCTCTGCTCTGCCTTAGCTCCCTTAGTTTCTCTGTCTGTAAGATGGGGAGTGGCCTCTGACAGAATGATTACAGAACACAAATTGGCATAAAACAGCACACGCTTGCAAGATTTAATCGTGAGTCTTGACAAGCAAATGGCTGGCCCTTGATGTTACCCTCAGTGCATCTCTAATCTTGCCAGTGGAACGTGGTGTTAATGCATTTTCAGCTCTTTTGGGGGATGAGAATGTTTTATTGGGGGCAAAGTTTGCTAGCCATTTCAGTTTTGCCCTTTGCTTTCTCAGGCACAGTGGAGCTTGTGAAGGCCAAGCAAAGAGCTACCTGAATGATATTTTGTGTGAGCAGAGGCAAGAGGCGTCCAGACGTGGGGAACTGCAGAGACAGGTAACACAGCAGTCTGATACCTTTGAAAAAGTTAAGGCAGGGAATGGGATTGTTTCCTGCACTGCTAAATGCACTATCTTAACTTCAGCTGTGTTTGGTTTTAATCACTGGGGTGGTTAAATAATGGTAGAGAAGATGTTTTAACTTTGTAGAGGCTTATAATTATGGCCAAGAAAGGAAAGGTCACCTGTTAAAAATTATAGGGGGACCAGAATAAATGACTAGCAAAGATCTGGGAGAAAATAGCTTCTCTTTCTCTGGAAATGAAAGACAATTTTATTGGAAAGTTTGTGGAGGATTTTTTAAAAGTGATTTCTTATACTGTAGGGGTTATCTAAAACAGATGTCCTCCTTAGTATCAGTTTTGTTGCTAATCTAGCTTAGTTGTGTTTTTAATATTGCAAGCAAATCTTTCAACAGCGAGAGTACTTTTTAAATCTTTTTTTTTTTTTTCCCCTTGAGAGAATCTCTTGCTTGCTAAGAAAACCATGGCTTGTCAACAAGGAGCTTTATTAAAAGGCACAGCCTTGTCATTCCTTGCTTATTTAAATGAGACTTTCAGGCTCCTGGAGACAAAGCACAGGTCAAGAAAGGAAGCTGTGTCCTTATGAGTTTGTAGAAAGAGATTCTTTTCTGCTGGCTAGTCGCTCTGTTGTTGCTCTCTCTCCTTTGTGTTTTTCCTCTCTCTGAACGTAAGTCAGCAGCGATGTTATAGAACATTACAGCAGCTCATTACAGAGGACAGGCAGAAACAATCACAATATAGTAAAGTTCAATGTAGCTTCCCAACACTGTATAAAACTATGAAATTTGTCCTGAAAATAAATCTAATCCCAGTGATGGCACTGGAGTCATGATACCAATTTGAGCATTTAGTGTATGGTGCCTTTTGAGCTTCATTTGCTTCTTGTGGTCTTGGGTTTAAAACATAGTGTACCTGTGGGCAGACAGTCACACACAAGTCTGGTCACACAGAAGTCTGGTGTGCTGTAAACTTTCTGTGATGAGACGTGTAAATGGTGGTCTTGGGTTGAGAATTTTACACCTGAAGGCATCAGATCTTGGTTCAGTTCCTGACTTGGTCATGGCGCTGCTCTGTGACCTTGGTCAAATCATGTCTTCCCTGTGACATGGCTTGTGAAATGGAGGCAGGTTTTCTGCCTGCCTGTTTAGATGGCAAACATCACAGGGCAGGAGCTGTACCTTACTGTGTTTTGGTGTAAGACCGTAATGTCACTTGGGGCTCCTGGCAGTTACTGAGCTGTAAAGGAAAGAAGTGCTTGGATAAGCAAAAAACGTTTGAGCCTTGTGTGCTATTTACTTCTCCCGTCTATGGTCTGTTTGTGGACATGGCTGTGAAATGAGCTGTGAAATGAACTGGTCAGAATAAAATACTGCAGAGCATGGCATTCAAGCAGCACAGAGCCTCTCCACCTTGCCCTGGAAAGTGGCAGCATTGAAGCTGCAGGATCCCAGCACGTCCTTAGAAATGTGAAAGGAATGGGTAGAGAACCAGGAAGGGGATTATCCTACTCTGGAGAGGTGAGTAAAGAAAAGATGGAGAGAACCTCTGAAGAGGTTCAGGTTACTTGATTTCCATAGGCTTTCAGGCCAGGCCTCCCTCACAGCTTGAACATCCTCTGCAGACAGCTGGTGTCTTCCACTGCAGCCTCTGCTCGTGCCAGCGCAGCAGCACAGCCTGATGTGTCACTGTGCATGGTGCTCACAGCAGGCCCCTGCTAATGATGGTTTCTGGGTAGCGAGGAGAGAGGCTGGTGGTCACTGCAGTGCCAAAGATACATCCAGTGCAAAACCACACCAAGGAGGGGTTATTTGCCTGTGCCCTTCTTTTCCCCTCTCATCTGCTGTCTTCCATCCAACCTCTTCCCTACCCCTGCCTGCCTGACACCATCTGAGATCTGCAGAGCATTTGCCAAAGGTCTTTAGAGAAGCTTCCTTTAAGCCTCTCTAGTTGTCCCCTGGCAGTGACTTGTGAGAGCTCAATGGACTGTTCCTCCTGTTACAGTTGTGTTCTTGCTAGGTGAACTAACATGCAACCAGTGAACTCATCCAATGTGTGTCCCTGGGAGCAGATTTCTTTTGTCTGAGTTAATCTGGTCACCAATCCGCTATGAAATCCTGGGCTACAGTGAAACTTCTAAAGATTGTGTTCTTAGCTGGTCCATTTCCAAGTTCCTGACGTGCATGGCTTGCTCTCCCAGCAGCCTGTGCTCCTCTGGCATATAAGCCACAGTATCTCTGCCCACAGAGTGAGAAGACTGGAAGTTTCTCTCTCTACGTGATGGCTGGGGCTACTTCTGATCTATGGGTACTTGGGTCCATCAGCAACACATGCCAGGACCTTTCCTGGGTGTCATAGGGCATGTCTGAGGTGCTCTGGTTCTAGTGCTGTCCACATGCAAGAAGGGTTGACAAGTTTGTTAAGCTTGTGTGTATCACCAGTGGGCATGCCAGTCCTTCACCAGGTGGGGAAGGTCCTCTACAGGATAGTCCAGCTTTGACTCTGTCCTCAACCTGATCCCTTGTTCTCAAGGGATTTGAGTGAAGTGGCAAGACAGGAGAAATTCTGGACTGAAAGAGATGATGTTGTCACAGTTGTCCTCAAGGGGAGTTTCCAGTGGTGATGGCCTCTGGCCTGTGTGTGAGTGGCCCAGGATGGCTGGAGAGCCACTGAAGTTTTGTACTTCGTTTCAGTTGCAGGTAGGAAGATGAGTCCAAAAATGACAACAGAGCTGCTGAAGCAACTGCGACAGGTGATGAAGAGTCCCAAGTATGTCCAGGAGCCTGTCCAGGCCTACATAGTGCCCTCTGGAGATGCTCACCAGGTATGGATGGATGGATTATGGAAGTGATTGGACCTTCCTTCCCTGCAAAAAGTTACAAGCCAGGGATAACTAAAATCATCCTTTAATGGCTTTAATGGTTCTAGCATAAAAGCCTGGGTAACCTGAGAAACCTAATGTTGGAAAAAGTTTCTGGAGTCTATTCAGGAAACTGAGGTTTTTATGTTCTTGTAACAAATCAGTGTGGATGTTACACCAGCAGCTTCTCATTAGATTGTCTCCAGGGAGCTCATGCTGCAAAAAAGGGAGCTTGCCAGAGCACTTGCTGTCCCCATCCTGGCTGTTGGGAAGGATGGATTTACTGGGGGAGGAAGGCATTGTCCAGGCTTTAGTTTCCCCATTAGCACCTCCTGATCCACACATACTCTTAAGGGAGGTGAAGAGGGATTAGTTGCAGAGCTTTCCCTTTGCTAGATCCAGTTGTTGGCTGGAATTTGCTGCCTTATGGTAAAGCCCTTCAGATCCCATGCAGGGGGGCCTTTGGGGATACAGGGAGGGAACAGGCCACAATGACACTTCCCTTTTGATGATGCTCTGCGTCAGCTTGTTCTGTGCACTAAAGACAGGAGGAGAGACTGGGCCCAGGATGGTAACTCGTGGCAGTAACTGTGTTATGTGCTGCTTCCACTGCTAAGATTTTTGTAATCTGTGACATTAGTTTAAAATTGCTGAACTGCCTTTTACCTCCCCTGCCTACTCATACACTAGTTTCACTCTTCTGTTCGTCCTGGTAGGAGACCCCAGAACTGCCAAGGGTTTTTCCCTCCTCAGCCATTTTCAGGAAACAAAAGACCTGAAGCTTTCCTGGCTCACACCCAAAGCTCTCTTTTACCCCAGGGTGCACAAGAGCAAAATGCAACTTAATCGGAACCTTTGCCCTTGGCTTGGCACTGGGGTGAGCTGGGTCCGGACTTGCCTGTGCCCTGGGACCGTATGTGCAGCATCATGTTTCCTCTTAGGGAGATCCAAACTTGGGCAGGTAGAGGGAAGGCGTTTTCTGCAGCTGCTATTGTCTGCTGCATTCATGCCTCGAGCTGCCTCTGTCCATATATAACTCCGGTTTCATTTCACTAGACGTTAAATGCTGTCATGTGAGTTGAAGAATGTGACCCTCAGGACTTCTGGGTTTTTCTGTTGCTTTCTTTTCCTTGACAGAGTGCAGTTAAGCAGAGAACCCCATGTTGCTATTTCCTGCCGGGCGAGTTGGTCAGGTTTCTCTGCAGAGTAAATCTATCTGAATGGAAACGATTACTGAAAGCTGCTGATTCTGGCGCCTGCTGACTGGCTAGTGCAGGATTTTGTCTGTGAGGTTTGGGAATTGATGCAGTTTTAGGCATTGGCGGAAACCTGGTGATCCCAGAACAGCCTTACTGATTCCAGGTAAATTGCGATGAGCTGAGATTTGCAGCTTCTTCTCGTTCCAAGCAAGGGTTTGTTTCCTGTAGGCAAATCAGAACTTTACAGGCCTGCAGTCAGATTTTGCTCTTGGGCAGCTCCCTCCGTGACTCAGAAGACTGCGGTTTAATGATACCCAAGCTTTTGGTGGCTTGAGCCATTTCCTCCCCACAGCCCAAGCTACTTATTAGTGTCCTTGCCTGTCTCAGCTGTTCCTGAGGCTGTCCTGGGATCCACATCAGAGAACTTGTCAACAAAGAGGACTTTCCCTCCTGTGGTGTTGACACAGGGTTTAAATTGGGGGAAACTTTATTCACTTCCAGGTTGTGAAGGACCCCCTGGATTGGACTGATGCTGATACACCCCAATGCTGCAACTTGCTGACTAATTTATCTTTGTAACACTGGGAATGTTTGAGCTCTGAGCTTTGTGATGCTTTTAATACTGGTTTTCCTGCCAAGGCTAGAAGGCTTAGGTTATAATACTGCCAGGAGGCTTGCCACCAGTTGTGTTCTTTGCTTGCCATGTTTAGTTGTGTAAGGAGCTCAAAGACTTGCAGAGCTTCTCAAACACAGCTGTCTCTGACTCTGGCTTAACCAAGGCTGCTAATACCTTGGATTTGTGGCTCTTGCAGCCAGCCTTGAATGTTGGCTGCTTAGAATTTTGAAACTTTTGGTGCTGGTGATAAGAAGTCAAAAGAAACAGACTGTTCCCTTGAGAACCTGGGTGGTCCAAAGGCTGGTGAGAAAGGAGGGCAGTCCCAGCCAAAAGTGGGCTGAAGTCCATACAAAAAGCCCTGTTTCCTTTCACGAGTGGCTGGAGTTGTCAAAGGATCATGAAGAGGTTAAAGGCCATGCTTTTGGGAATGAGGCACCTGAGTCCCTAGTGGTTTGGTTAAAAATGCCTGTCTGAGTTTTTGGGGTGTTGCAGTGCTAAATGCAGGGTCCATTTTTATATGGAGTCACCCAGTTTACATTGAATCTCTGAGTTTGTCCATATGAGAATATTCAGAGATTGGAGGAGCTTTCTTCTTAATGGGAGGGAATGGTGTTTGGAGTAGAGCTTGGGTTTGGAGCCAGTCACAGCTTAAACTGGGGCTGGCTTCCACCCCCAGGCCTTGACTCAGTGAAAACAAATTTAGTCAGATCTGGCTGGTCTTCCACATCAAGGAAGCACCTGCCCAGCTCACGGCCCCATGTTTGGGTTGGCGGAGATGCCGTCTTCTGCTCAGGGCTCACTCCTCTGACACACGCTTGTTCTGAGCTGAGGAATCAGCAGAGTTATAAAGCAAGAGACAGCTTGTGCACAGGTTGCACTGACCTGCTCCAGATCTTACCAATGCAGTTAGGTTTTTGGCAGTGAATGCCGACCTCCCTCCAAGCCCACAGCATTGTTTGTTCTTTAATGGCATCAGTGTCATGGCTCTAAGGGCAGCGAGCTGCACTTTTTATTGCTGGTATTGGTTGACATTAGGTAACTTGTTAATGGCCCAGCCTTGCAGGCTCTGATGATAAGCACCACTGATTTTTTTGGGGTTCTTCCTGGCTTAGCTGAGGGTTTCTGTGATGCAGCCCCTAGTAAAGTACTGACAGGTGTGGTGGAAAGCAGAGCTGAAAGGCCTGAGGAGGGCTGGGTTGAAGGCCACGGGAGGTGCAAGACAAGCCCCGGGGAAATACCTTGTTCTGACTGTGCTGTGGCCTGTATTTGTGTGGCGTACGCAGGTGTTCCCCTTGTAATTTTAGCTCGTGCAAAACATGGGCTCATCCTTGCACAGTGGGGGTTGCTGCATGGAACAGAACAGGTGGGCGTGCAAGAATTCAGACTGACAGATGAATGAACCATCTTCCCTTCCAGATCCCTCGTGGTCCCTTTTAAAGCCCATCTGCCTCATTGTAAACACTTAAAACATTCCCTGGATTTGTCTGTGAATGGGACAGCATGTTGTTAGTTTAGGTCAGCTTTTACCAGATCCAAAACCAATAGACTTTTTCTCCTTTTATTTTTTTTTTTTTAATATTTTTAATCCATTTCACTATTCTGTGCTGTTAATGCAGCTAGCTCAGTGTTAGCCCTTCCTATGAACGTGACATTGCTTGTCTGCACAAGCAAACTAGCTTGTAGTCTGTGCTGCATTGGTCAGGAGAAAGGGAAGAGGAGTTGCTGGTCTGATTTGAGATGTGCTTAGTGATATGATCAACAATGGGAAATTTCCAGCATCCCCTTTAGGCATTGGACCCTGGGAGATGGTGTCCCAGCTTTGAGATGAAATGTAAAGGAAAGGAGGAGTTGTAGCAATTAACAGGCTGAATAGTTGTTAGGAAATGCTGAAATGGGGAATCCTCCTCAGGTCTGGCATCGCTCTGCCTTCCTCTTCTGTCCTGCTGAGACAGGCAGCTGGGGAGATGGGTGCTCGATTCTGTTCCCAGAATGACTTTGTCCCCTCTATCTGCTGATGCCTCTGTGGTTATTCTAAAGGGGATTAGTGGTGATGGTGATGCTGTGGTGGGCCGAGGCAGGTCCACCCTGTCAACTAGAGGTGTGTAGAGGGCAGTCAGCCCTTCCTGAGGTGGGTATCCTGACCCCTCTCCTCCCCACAGCTGCTGAGTGTCTGTCTCAGCCCTGTGGGGCTGGACAGGAAGAGGCACAGGGAGCTGGACTGGCTCGGAGCTGAGGGCACCCGTGGTCTCAATACGTACCCCATTTCTGCCAACTTTCATTACTGGTTTGATAAAACAGAGGATTTCTTGGGAGCATATCCCAGGGATCTTCCCTGGCAACCAGGAGCAAAAGCTACTCAGCCAGGTCCTCTTTTGGGCCGTGGGTTTTGCTGTCCCAAGATTCAGTTTCAAAATGTTAGTGTTGAATGGTTGGTAGCTGCTGCCTAGGACATCTCACACGAGGGGAGATCATAGCTGTTCCGGAGGATTCTTGATCGTGGGGTGATTGGGAGCAGAAATAAATTGTTGGTCCCAGGTGCTGCATTTTGTGCTTCACTCCTGTACTTTGAACCTTCTGTCTTCTTTAGGGCCATGAAGAGTAACAGGTTTGAAGGGAGAATTTTTCTAACAATCAGTTGTTTTAAAAATAGTCCTGGCCAGAGACAGGGAAGTGCAGTATCTATCACAGTAGAAACTAAAACCACCTGAGAACTGGGCTGTGATTTCTTTACTCAGTCCCCGAAGTGTCTCTCTTGCCACAGCACAGCTGGAAGCAGAGAGACTTTATGGGCAAAGGAACAGACTTTGGTTTCAGACCGTTTGTAAGGTACAAATCCAGGGGTTTTGCAGCTCAAACATCAGTGCTGTCAGCCTGGATTAAAATGATTTGCTGAGTTGTGCTGGTTAATTACCAGGCCTGCTCAGCAGTTCTGACCTCCGAACTTGCCAGAATGAGATCCCATAAAGATGGTGTGTGGGCCATTTCGAGGTACAGTTATTCTTTTAATTTTGTCAGTTCCTGTGGATGATGACTATCTGTGTGTTCTCAAGACTCTTCTGTGATGCTGCCAACAGATGTGTCCACCAACACAGGTTGTGATGGGTTTGGGATGAGGATGGACTAGTAGTCTTTGATTTCCTCTCATCCTCCAAACTAGAGTCTGGTGGTTTCTGGTGTAAGGCAAGGAAGAAATGAGAGGATCAGCATGGTCACCCCTATGAAAGGGTCCTAAGGGTTAAAGTTTTGACAGTTTTACCACCTTGATGATTTTTCTTTCAATTTCATTGTTGTGGAAAAGAAAGACTTAAAGGAATTTTTAAATCCAGTGAGGGGACTTCACTGGAGATAGTGAATTTTACAGATTTGACGTGCTGATTGCTGTGGTCTGCAAGATCAAGGGGTGGTTCTGGTTTCTTTTCCTTTCATATTGCAGCTTCAAAGACAGCATTTGTTTGTTGCCCAAAGGGGAGGCTGAGTGTGAAATAAACATCTGCAAACTCTGAAGCACTCAGTGTTTACAGACATTTGTGGGAGAAATGTTCTGCAGCTTAAAAAAACCCAACGGTTGGACATAAATACAATATAATCACAGATGATTAAATGTTCCAGCGGAGTAGAGCCCGGGATTTTTTAACTCATTTCTTTCTGTCTGTGGCGTCCTTTAGGAGAAAAAGTTTATCAGAGTATTTGTCATCAGCTGATTTTTTTTTTCCCCTGCTGCTATAAATAATTGCTGCCTCTTTTGTTTTCTAGAGCGAGTACATTGCACCCTGTGATTGCAGACGGGCGTTCATCTCTGGATTTGATGGCTCTGCAGGTACCTTTCCAGAACTTGAGTTCTTGATAATGTACATAATTCCCCCATAAAGAAATAATCTCATTCACAGCATAGAAGCAGGATGGAAAAGGAAACCTATCCAGCTTCTTTGAACTGTTTTCTTCCCATTCCAGCATTTGCAGAATTATGTCTTGGCTACCCGCTGGAATTATGTAATATCAGCGCAATAACAAGTTTTCAGAAAATGTTTGACCCCTGAATGAACCTCTCATAAAATAAAATCCTGTTAACTCTTTAATGTGGTGCTTGTAACCTTCAGTCATTTCTTTTGATATGCAGCCAGTACGAGCAGATTTTTACACTGCCCATTTGGACTGGGTGAATAGTGGGTGGACTTTAGCTAGCCTTTCTGTTTGAACAGAGCCTGGGCCAGAAACACTGCGTTTGGAAACTGAGCGCTGTGGAAAAGTTTGCTTATCTTGCTGAGACAGGATGTTTTCTTGGCTGTAGGACAGGTCTGTGTTTCAAGAGACCTAGTTTTTACCCTAGCTGTATCCTAAGCTCTGCAACTTACTCTGCTGTGTGATTGTTGAAAGTCACGTTAGCCTATTAAGGTCTTTCTCCACCCCTAATTGTAAATTGGTTTAATAAATACTGCTACCTGTGTGTTTGGAGGGTCCATTCATCTGTTCCTATGAACCACTCTGGGACTTCGTGTGGAGGGTGATAAATCCAGGGCTGCTGGATTAGCATGAATAGCATGATTCCTGTATTAATTTCACGCCTTCTGCATGGCCTCTTCATAACCTTCCTCTCTATTTTGAGCCTGTGTTATATACTTTGAAGGTCTGTGTTCCCAGCCTAGCACTTGGTGAGTCAGTGAGGTTTCACACAGGCTGAGGCAGCTTAAAATGGGGCTTGTGTTGGGGGAGTGTGATAGAAGACAATGAATGCATATTTGGAAACTCTGCTCTGCTAATCTGGGCTTTGGTTTCTGGTGACAGAGAGTATGGTCAAGATGCAGAGACTCAAAAGACTTGGATTCAGTTTCTGTTTGTGCCTTTTTTTTTTATTGCCAAGGGCAAGGTAGCTACAGTGCCTTGCTGAGATGTCACTGCCCCTCAGCTGTCTGCTTGCATCCCTCCATCTGGAGTCAGTGGAATGGGATAGACACTGAAACCAGCAGAAATTTATGTTCATATTTCCTGTTCAGCCATCTCTGCTAGAGCTGTAGCATTTGGGAAAGGGGTGCAGCTGACAGCTGGGAGGGATACCCACGTCTGCTCGCTTAGTAACAGCTGTTTCTTCTGGATGGCCAGAGCCCAGGCTTCCTCCCCATACAAAGATGGGATGGAGTCTGGGGATGTACCATGTGTGTTACTGTGACAGCAGCCAAGTGAAGACCACAGTCTCTGTTACAGAAGGTTTGGAGAGCCCCATTTACCCAGTTACACCGACTGGCTGAGATATGCTTAAGTTGAATTCATCTGGGGCAATTCATTAAGGTGCATCCTTGTGCGTATTATCTCTGATAGGATTTGTAAGGTTGTAGCACAGGGGAAACAGTGAATATCTCCACTGAAAATGGACTAACTTTTGAACAGTGAGCAGAGCTGCCTTTTGGGGAATTGGGGTGCATTTCAAACACTCCTCCTGCTGTCTGTGTCTCTGCATGGTGGCTACCCACCTCTAAATCACCACATCTTTCTGCCTTCCTGCCTAGGTACTGCCATAGTCACTGAACAGCACGCAGCCATGTGGACAGATGGGCGCTATTTCCTGCAAGCTGCACATCAAATGGATAACAACTGGACACTCATGAAAATGGGTAAGGAGGAGGCTGGGATACTGCTCCACTGATAAACTGAGAACAATCACAGACTATCTGGTCACTTTGCACATGTTACAGCTTGGGCTGTAGGGATACTGCATCATGCAAGGGCTTAGGCACATCTTGGAAACACTGCTGCTCCTGCTTCAGTGTCCTGTGACTTCTTTAGTAGATGTATCTGATGTAGATGTAGACATCCATTAGCAGATGTATCTGATGCGTTAGCTGGGACATTTTGGGTACTGTGAGAATACTTCAGTATGACTTCTTCTTTGAACCTCTTTTTTCCTTTTTTTTTTTCAAATCCATGGAGGTCTGAAAGATACACCGACTCAGGAGGATTGGCTAGTTAGTGTCCTCCCAGAAGGCTCGAAGGTGGGAGTGGACCCTTTCATTATTCCAGCTGGTTAGTTTTATTTTATGACTCTGGGTTGGGCAACTAAAATTTGCCTCCTTGCTTCTCTGGCTAAGCTGTTGTGTGGTGATATGCAGCTAACCATATTTCAGCCCAGGTGGGGTGGTGGGTTAAACTGTTAATGCAAAACAGGTTGAAATTTGGTTTTAAGCATGTGTCACAAGAGCTCCACAGCAGTGCATTTGACTCACAGAACACAAGGGATGAGAAATACTCTCTGACCTTACCTGAAAAGCAGAGTCCGAATCCACCTCCTTTTGTTTGTGCTGTGGCTTGTCACAGGCACTTCAGTACAAAGTTGCTGAATGCCTTGGCCAGCATATGAGCCAGGACACCCAGGCAAAACTTATGCTGCTACTCCTGCTTGGTGGTCCTGGCATCTCTGCAGCTTTCCCTGGAGGAAGCACAGTCCTGGAGAGGGTACCGTTTATAATGGATGAACGAGTATCCATCTACTTGTGCTTCAGAACATGGGGCCCAAGCCAAAAGTCACTAGAGGCCAAGGGAGACATTTCCATGATTCAGATGTGCTAAATGTTGGTCTCATGGCTGTGTGGAAGCCCCTCTCATCTATCTTAGATCTAGCATGATTCTGCACTGGGGTAGGGGACATCCTTATGGCAGCCTTTAGAGTAGCTTCTTCCAGTGACTTCTGTCTCTCAGCTGGAGCAGTTCTTCAGCTAAAGCATAAAGCTCCAGGGCTGCAAGGTTCTGTACCTGCTGCTGGCTGCAGTGGCTGTGTTTGTGGAGCTATAACTGCAATGGCTTTTGCTTTGTTTTTTAAGGGCATGGGAAGAAGGAGTAGCTGGAAGGAAAGGAGGTGACTCAGATTCTTGAGTTTGACGCCTGTGAACGGGGCTGTTGTTCAGCTAGTGTGTGTTCTTTAAAACCATCACTCTTGACTCTTCTATTTGGTAGATCAGTGGAAGAGGATGTCCAAAGCCTTGAGAAATGCTGGCCACGACCTTGTGCCTGTCAAAGAAAACCTGATTGATACAATCTGGACAGACTGTCCTCAGCGCCCCTGCAAGCCTCTCATCACGCTTGACCTGAGTTACACAGGTGAGAAGCTTAACTCCCAATAGACAGGGACTGTTTCTATTGCTCTATCCCCCTTTGCTTTCCTCTTATAAAGCAGTGAGAAAAACACTACTGCAGTGCTATATGACCCACTGTGAATAGGTCAAGGAGGTGACCGGACCTCAGCTAGTGACCCCTTTGTGTTCAAAACTTCAAATAACCATTTGCTAGAGGCCAGATAACTTCAAAACAAATCTATGGATGTCTGGAGGGCAGCTTGTGTGAGAGATCGTATCAGTTATTGGAAAAGAGAGAGGAGCCCAAGCCAAACAGTGTGTTTTGTGGACCTCCAAAATCCAGTGCGTTGGTCTGTGTTTACATCATCATCCCCAGTAAGGCTGGTGACTGTAGCTTTTCATATTATGTTTTGCAGGGGTCAGCTGGAGGGACAAAATTGTGGCCCTTCGTGCAAAAATGGCTGAGAGGAAAGTCCTGTGGTTTGTGGTAACGGCCTTGGATGAAGTAGCATGTAAGTCTGCATTTGCCTTCTCAGTTCTTCCTACAAAATAAATGTCCTTCCTGCCTTGGAAAGGAAGAACCCTGCCAGGGTGAGAGGCACCTATGACAGCCATATGTTTGTTAGAGGTCAATTAACTTGTATCAAGTGCAGTGGTGATAACAGGTCACAGTGAGCCTGTATTTCTAGAGTGCCTTATTACACCACTGCAGCTCCTGAGTGCATTTTTGGTCCAGGATACACAGCAAATCACCACCTTTGAAAAACAGCCCAGGCAAAGGGAATGAAAAGTTATATATAAAGCCTGAGGCGGTTTGAAGCGGGGGGGTGGTGGGGAAAGACCTTTGAGATTTTCTGGCTGTAAAATATCCTGATGCTGCCTCACCCTATGGGAAGATGGAGAATGTTTTCTGCTGTGGAGGCTGGGCTATAAACAAAGCAATGCAACATGTGGCTTTGTATACACAAGGCAAGGGTGGGGTACATGGTGTTCACAGTAATCTTCCTAATTGTCATGACTTTTTAAGTCGGTCTCTACCTCTCCAGTGTTTGGCAAATGCTTTGATTAAAACAAGTAAGTCAGGACTCAGCTTGTATTTCCAGATCATTTTAACCTGGGGTCCCACTAAAAGGTCCCCTCTGTGTTTGGGGCCCCAAGATGAGTAGGTCTCCACACCTGGCTCCCAGCCCAGTGTATAGGAAGGGAGAATGGCCAGAAACAGCACTGGTTCCCCTGGCACTGTTGTTACTGGTTCTGTGTATCCTTTGTGCAGAAATCACCAGCATGCAGACTGGTGCAGTGCAGACATAGCCTTGGCAGGGTGTGGGTGTTGCTACTGCGTGTGCCCCGTGTCTGATCCAAAAAGGTAGAAGTGAAGGTGGTGTGTGCCTGGCTCCAGCACTGCCAGCACAACGTCTCTGGTGCTGGCAGAAGCCAGCTTGTGAGGTCTGTGGGCTCTCCTAGATATGGGACACTGAGCAAAGAGCTTGTTTCATGAAAGAAGTGCTTCTGAGAGTGGAGAATATGACTCCTCCCTTGGGAGGCCTGCGTGAGCAGAGATTGTGTGTCTCACCTTTTCAGGCGCATCTCCAATTAAATTAATGATAAATTGGTGCCCTGAGGTGGTTTCAGATTAAATGTCTCTAGCAAAGCCAAGCTTGGTTATGAATCAAGGGTTTTAAGATGGACCAGAGGAGGTCATGAGAGAAGCTTATTGCCAGGTGCCTGGCTGATTTCCTATCCTAAAGGGGGAAGAGGGAGAAGTTGTCTTTAATCTTACCTAATTTAATTCACTGTATTAAGCTCCAGACAAGTTTCCAGGGGACAGACGAGAGCCACAGAGGAGGCTGTTGCCTCCTTTCTGCTTTGGGAGTCAGCTGAGCGAGGAGGTTTGTACCCATGCAGTAAAGAGGTGTTTGTGGCTCTTTCCTTCTTTCAAGGACCTGCTCCTTCCCTGGGGAGAAGCAAACTCTATTTTTACTTTTGTGGCAGAATTTGCACAGTTTGATGAATACAGTGCCGGGTTGTGATTTAGGACATGTTGGTTCTTTTCCCAGCTGTCCTGCTGGCTGGCCTTATTGCCTTGAGTAACTAATTTCAGCTAATTGGGTATCCTGGGGTTTTTATTTGACCCTAAAATCAGGAGTTTGGAGATGTTGAACATCTACTTCCCCTCTTGACTTTGTGTGGAGTTGTGCAGGATAAAATCTTTGTGAAAAAAACCCAAGACTATGTGGTCTGAATCTGAGATGTTGGAGGCACCCAAATGAGAGCCCTTTTTGGAGTATTTTAGTCTTGCCTATTGTGTCTCCCTCTTCCCTCAAGTATCAAAAGAAGGATTGGAATGCAGTGATAACTTGTAACTTTGAAGTCTCCTGGCTGTTGAGAAGTGAGCTTTTATTACTTTGCACAGACCAGAAAGGGCAAACGCTACTTTTTTTTACATTTGTCCTTGTCTTTTTTGCCTGTACCTGCTTTCTTCCAAGCCAGCCCTCCTTTAGAAGTAAACCCCGATTTCCTTGCTCAGTGGGAGTGTTTACACTGCAGTTTTGGTGCCATCTCCTGGTATAAGCTGAGGGTTGCTGGAAAAGCAGCGGGACGTGACAGCTGGGTGGGAGCTGGACCCACGGCCCGCACCCGTGACGACTCGTTGCTTGTCTGTGTTTTGCTGAGGTTATTTTTGGCTTTCTCTAATGTTGCAAAAGATGAACCAGGACTGTGATTCTTGGCGTTCTTATTTTCCAGGGCTTTTCAACCTCCGAGGCTCTGATGTTGAGTACAATCCTGTGTTTTTTGCATACGCCGTCATAGGAATGAACACAATCAGGTGCTTGTATTCCCCTCTTCTGTCCCTCAAGATGCATTTTTCTGTGGGAGAGCTGTTCTAGCAAAGCATTTGTCTTCTCAAAACGCCTACGCTCTGGCGCTCTAATGTCCTTTCTGAGCACTTTTGTCTTCTCTTTTAATTACTTTCCTCCTCTGATCAGAGCTAGAGAGGAAACCAAGACCTCTGCTGTGCTCCTCAGCACCTCGGCTGACTTGCTGGGTGACCTTGGGCATGATGGCTGACCCCTCTGTCTGTCACCCGGAGATAATGCAGAGGGCCCTTGGAGCCCTGGGTGAAATGTGGGTGAGAGCCAACACTGGCCTGGACATTGGAAAACTTTTCTCTAATGTCATTAATGAGTCACTTCAAAACTGCAGGAACTGTATAGAAAAGTTTCAGGGCCAGCTTATGACAGAAGGCTTCTTTCCTGTGACTGCCCCGTATAAAGAGCCTCAGCAAGCACATGTCTTTTAGAGGCACCTCCAAACTGCTAGCTAGATAAATCTGAGGTAAAACCTGTCTGGGTGAGTACAGGTTGTATGTAAAGGTTGAAATGAACTTTTCAGTTCAGTGAAAGTGAGAACAGTGGGGCACACAGAAGGACAGTAGCTTTTCCATTTACAGATGTTGCCCTTAAAAATTAGAGAATGACCATGATTTGCCTCTGTTACTCTCTCCTGCTTGTAGCACAGTGATGGGATGCAGCCATTTTTAATGTGTCATACAAACAAAAATGCTATCAGCTCCTTTGCTCTCAGCAGGGTGCTACATCTTAATTGCAGGATTTAAGCTGTGTGAAAGCCAGTGGTTAAAACAATATAGGACAAAGTATAGCGCATAATTAACTAACTCCTTTCTCCCTGAAATGTCACCAGAATGGTTTCTCTTCCCCTCCTTTCCTCTAGCCACTGTCACATGTGGTCCAACCTATCTGCTCTGTCTGGTTTGTTTCTCAGGCTCTTCATCGATGGTGACCGGATGATGGACCCAGCTGTGAGGGAGCACTTACAGCTCGACTCCACCCTGGAGCCTGAGTTTAAAATCCAGGTGATGCCCTATGGATCTATCCTGTCGGAGCTGCAGGCGGTTGGTGCAGGCCTCTCACCCAAGGAGAAAGTGTGGCTCAGTGACAAAGCCAGCTATGCTCTGACTGAGGCCATTCCCAAGGTTAGTGGTCCTTGCAAGGGAAAATAACTTTTCTCCTCTCTGCTCAGTGTGGTCAGGAACGGTGTTAATGAGAGCAGCTGGCTGCTTCCCTTCTGCAAAGCATGATGCAGGCTGGAGCTTGTGCAGAAGGGATCCAGCCATGCTGAAGTACTGAGGGATTGTTAATCCTGGGGTTGCTCTCGCTGGAGCTGCCCTTCCAACTCGCTAAGCCGATTTACCCAAAGAATTGTCAGCTTAAGATAAGACAAGTACAGTGAGAGAGGGGAGGGAGAGAGGGAGCAGGGTGAACTTGGGTCATTCTGCCCATGGCTAGAGCATCAGCCTTACGTGGGCCAGCAGTAAGAGCTGGAAACTTGCAGGAACTGAAGCAGGGAAGTTGAGCAGGACTTTCAGGAGGGGGAACTGGGCTTGATCTGACTGTCTGAAGCTGGTTCCCCTTATTTGTTTCAGTGGCTTGAGAATATCAGGCAATAAGTGATGTGTTGTACCGAAGACAGGAGGGACAGGGCAACAGAGTTGTTGCAGCAGAGAACCTTGTGAGGAAACAGATAACCTGCAGACACTGGTTGTCCCTGCAGTGAGTGCATCTGCTGAGGGACAGTTGTAGCATCAGAATAATTTCTGTACAGCTGTACTTGCTATATCTTACCTGCTTACTTGAACTTGGCTGGCTGGGAGTCCTGCAGTTCTGATAGTCATGAGAGGAGATACCTGGGGAAGAGCACAGCAGCAGCTATGGACAAATAAGCTGGTTTCCATGCATCTTGTGTACATCTCATGTTTACTAGAGATCACATTCTCTGGAATGCCATCCAGTTTGCAGACATGTCTAGTACTGAACAGATACTCTGAGTAAATATGGCCGGGAGTCAGGGACCAATGAGTATTTTTCCAGATGTTGCCTTGGAAGAGCAGACATGCTGAACAGAATCTGTGCTTGTGCTGGGTTGCTAAACAGTCCAGGCTTCCTGCCTGAGAATTGCAGGGCTCAGATGAAGGAGTTGCTGAAGGAAGAACTGAATTGTGAAAAGTGTTTGGCTGCAAGTCTGCATTTGCCCACCACCAGGTTTCTGCATCCACCGGGCAGGCAGATATCTCCTACCTGTTTCAGGTACTGCATGGTAGTGCTGCAGGTGTGCATGTGGTACAGCCATCCTTGTGACAACAGAGCTAACTCATGGGGCCTGAAGACTTTTTCTGTATGCAGGAATTTTAAGAGTGGTCTCAGATTTGTGTCTTCCAAAGACAAAATCCCATGAGCAGGGTCTGTTTGTGTATCCTCAGGCTGCCACAGTTCGATACCAGCACAAATCTCTGCTTAAACTCTCCAGATGTCATGGCCAAAATAGCAGGAACCACACATTAGTTATCCTCCAGTGATGACATTCACTTACTTTAATATCTTCATTGCTCTTGGTGCATCAGGACAGATGGTAAAACCAAGCAAGTCTGGGAAGTTTTGTTGTTGTCAACATATCCCTTTAATACAGGATGTGGTGCTCTGCCTTTGCACTGACTTGAGGGAAATGTGCGGTTTGCCTTGTGTGCTTTTTTGTTTTGTTTTAAAAACCATCAGGACATGTACATGAGCAAGACAGTTTTTTGCCCCTGCTCAGGGTTAAATCTTCTAAGACCGTCAATCCATTTCTAGGTGCAAATGGCCTCTTAATACAGAATACTGACATTTTGCCCGCTCTCTTTTGTCCAGGGTAGCAGAAAGCATAAAGTCTATGGAGCATTCAGGATAAATTGTTGTTGCTCTTTTGTCTTCAGAGTAGAATGCCCCTTGCTGTAGTTGGAGTCAATGGACTAACCCCAGTTTGGGTAAGTTGCTGTACACAGGGCATCCATATGGAGAAGTCCAGCAGGTCTGACCTAGATTAAGGAATGTAATGAGTTGTAGTGACATTATTTACCCCATTAGCACTGGAAGTTTTGGCTGATACTGAGTCACTACAGTGCTACATGCCCTCTGTATGCAATGGGAGAGTCCCTGCCTCAAGGAGCTCTGTGCAATAGAAAGCAGGAGAGAAAGGACCGAAATGTCTTGATTACAAACCATTTTGTCACTGAAAGAGTCTGAAAGGAGAGTCACTGAAAGAGCCAAAGGTTTCCCAGTTCCTCATGCTGGGCATTTTTCTCCTGCTCTACACCACTTTACACCAGCTGAGCAACTGGCCTGGGGTGCTGTAAAGAACCCCAGGGCTGGAAGTCCATCTACTGCCTGTCTCCATCAAAGCCAGATATTGACGCTGGCAAAAGTCCAGTCCATTATTAAACACAGATCTGCAAACCCTTTATAGATTTGCCTACAGCTGCATGTAAATATGCTTTTCACAGAAGATTAATAGAACCTACCAGTATCTGTAAAAGGCAAGCCAATCTAAGAATCTGACCATTGAGAAGTGTTGTCCTGACTCTGATAAAAGAGCTTACCTGACTTTCTTGTGGCTTCTTCAGTACTTTAGTTTCTGCATAATGTAGTGTAGTTGTCTTGCTATTTTTAAGAATTTGGAAACTATAAACCTGTAGGATTTGTGTGAAACTGGTCTTTGCTGAGGGTCTGCCAGGCCTTTCCCATGAATTTGAGTGGTGTTTATTTGTATGATGGTACATTGAGAATAGGAAACCAGCATGGTACTTGGGCTGTGCTTTGTGTAGGTGCTTATCCTGTCTCCTGATATATGATGAACAGAGCAGAGAACTGTGGGGCAAAAGGCTTCCTTTTTATTCCTTCTTCTGATGCCAAGTGTGATGAGGCTTGGGCAAGTCACCTCAGCTGATGAATTTCTGAAGACATGCTCAGAACCAGCCAAGCATT